>NC_041401.2:179413217-179560717 GCF_900747795.2 Erpetoichthys calabaricus
AGATGGTTTGTTTACCAGAGCCAAGGGTGGACTTACTTTATCTGCTGAGGTAAATGGCATTATCTGTGATCGGTTCATGGCACCATGGCGTTGTAAATAATTCATTATGTCCTGGGATGTGCGGGTGTGCTTCGCTCCGGGGCAGATTGGGATGCTTGGCTGATCGCGCATACACGTGTAAATGCAAGTGGATCAGTCAGGTGCCTCACTCACACCTCACAGGTAGTGGCCTCTCACACCTGCACCCAGTCTGGCCAGATAAGAGGAGCCTGCATGGAACAAGAACAGAGAAAGAGAAAAGGGACAAAATAGGAGAATGGCAGAAGGGAACAGAAGTTAAAGAAAGGCACAGAGAGAAAAATGCAGGAGCTGATAGAGACACAGAGGAAGAAGGTGGTTGGGGGTCCAGGGGAAGGAGCGTGTGGGTCGTTCCTGTTGAGCACCATATAGAGCAGGAGCGACCATGTGCTCGGTGAAGGCTCCCGTAGACGTCAAGGGTATGGCGGTGAGGACACGGACCAGGGTTAAGGGTTGTGTCTGCACCTGCTGGCTGCCGTCTCCTTGTGCTGCAAAATCCAAAGAGGGTAAGGCGGGGAGACGTCAGATTTTAGAGAAGAAACATCCATAGCTCGGATTGTGTTTAAAGAACATGGTTTTACTGGCCAGGATTTTTAACCTCATTTTAAAAGATTATTTGTTGACTTGTTTTTAAGTTCCACGTGCACTATAATATAAAATAATAATTAATCATTTCTATTAATATTATCATATTATTTATTTCCTGAAGACTTTGTTGCACTGCACTTTTTGAACGCTGTTTCTCGTTTCCCCTTGCTGAATGTGTGTGTCCTCATTTGCCCGTCTCATCTCGGTTCGTGACTGTCGGGTTGAAGAGGCGCCTGGACGTGACAAGAGAGAGTGAAATTTTCATTCAATAAAGTTGCTTATTT
The DNA here is from genome assembly GCF_900747795.2 of Erpetoichthys calabaricus. NCBI lineage: Eukaryota > Metazoa > Chordata > Cladistia > Polypteriformes > Polypteridae > Erpetoichthys > Erpetoichthys calabaricus. Next base: position 179,414,168 of record NC_041401.2, read on the forward strand.
TTCAAATTTCCTCACTTTAATCTAAAGATACTGTTTAAGTGAGGATAAAATATTGATATTTCCACATATGTTAAAAAAGATTATAACATTTCATAGGGTGTGCAGACTTTTTTAACAAGGTTTAATAAGATGAAGTGTCTGACGCTTGCTTGATACGACGTTATACATTGGCCTGCAGTGTTCTCTTGATGAACTCTTGCGGGGTCCTAAAGCTGCTCAAAAAATCAATCTGAATGGACCCTGACTGTTGTCGGCCTCTCACAGGACTGTAACCGGACACTTTGGTATTTTAATGATTCTGATCTTCCATGTGACATCCATGTTAATATTGCAAATATTATAAAGCCTAGCAGGAGGCTATCCTTTCGTGATTCTGAACAAGCAGCCCAGTGCTTTTGTTATGTTTAGATTGCATTACTACTGTAACACTTTGCTCTGTGACTGTCCCCACATGCCCCTTAGCAGACCTCAGTTGATTTAAAATGCAGCTGCTAGGGGGCCTAAAAGAACCAGAAACCATGTCTTTAATGGTCGTTTTTTGTCACGTTTGAAGCCGATGTCACACTATGCTACTTTTTGTTATGGGGTATCACGATTGCAGCCGCTGGTCTCGTCGCTGCACCACACAACAGAAAATTGCAGCCCGTGTCACGTTTACCAACCGAGCGCTTGCTGATCTTCCAGCTCAGTTGTGCCCACCCCTTTTTCTGACGGCCAATAGTGTGTCCATTCCAGCAAGCATTGGGCACGAGGCAGAAGCAATCCCTAGACGGGGTATCAGCTCATCGTAAGGTGAATATAAGCACTCGCGTACACTGGAGTCATTTTAACATCACCAATTCTGCATATCTTTGGAAGGAACCCGGAGCACATCATGGAAACCCAGCAGGAAAACATGGAAACTCCAAGCAGAGAATACCAGCGACGTGACTCAGGGAACAACTAATAGGTTACAACCTACAGATGTTCTGCAGCAGTTAAAGTGAATGAAGCCTTGCAAGTTAAAGCAAACAATTTGTACAGGTGTCCCAACTTGTGCGGATTACTTTAAAACCTTAAGTCTGTCTTAAAGCAGAGATAGTCCAGACTGAGTTACTACACCCTCTTGTCAAAAATGTAAGGTTTTGTTTTGATAAAAATCACAGTTTCATCAATTCATTTCGGAGTTATTGTCACATTTATGCAATTTGCACAGGTGTCCCAACTTGTGCTGATTACTTCAAAAACCTTCTTTCTGTCTTAAAGCAGAGATAATCCAGACTGAGTTACTGCACCCTCTTGTCAAAAATGTAAGGTTTTGTTTTGATAAGTAGTTTCATCCGTTCACTTCAGCAATGTGACTCCCTGCGAGACAGCAGTGCTACCGCTCCGCCACCGTGTCACCCTCATATGTGTAACTATTAACAGTATTCCTTATTTAAACAAAATTAGCGATTTATCTGTAAAATGTAACATACATACTTTAATGCATTTCATCATGAAAGTGATATCAAATATAAATCTAAGGATTCTAAATGTGCAGAGAGTTGGAATATCAGACATTTAATGTGTTCAGTGTGGCGATCTATTGCTGGCGATCCGCTGCTGTCAGGACCGGAGGGAAGCCCCAGAAAAAAAGACGGCACAGAAGACGGTATGTGAGACTTTTAAAACGTATCGTGTCATTACGATGGGGAATATGCGACGCTTGAATATAAAAGCGCCACGAATGTATCTGTATGTCGGCATTTTGCTTCACCACATCGAACCATTCATCAAACATCGAAGCGCACACACCGATCTTCAAAGCAGCTTTCTGTCACACGTAAATAGTAAACAGAGACTCTGATGTCACATTCCAACTTTTAGCACACTGCGCCCCCCGATTGTTTTGCTGGTACTGCAACTCGCGCACACATTGTGTTAATTTCTGAGGACCTGCTCAGAGGACGCGTCAAATGAACGCTGGGAGCGCATGGCAGCCACAATGAGTGCGCGTATGTGCTCCGAGCGTGAAGTATAAATGAGCCCTAAAATGCATGTTCCCTACTTCTTGTTTCCACATTCAATGCATTGCATTTCCGAATGAGCATGCATTGGTTCTTTTGGTTGTCAGCTCTCCTGCATACACAACCTGCTGCTCTGACTAACGAGAAAGTCAAACCTGTCTGACTTTATCCTAGCCAGTCGCCCGAGACTACTTGGTCTCAGTATGGGTTGGGTATGTGACATTAGACCAGTGCTGTGAACATAACAGTGTAACGCAACTGGGTCTGAACCTGAGAGGGACAAACTCCTCAGGTGGCCATGACATGTCTGGGGAGGACAGAACATCCTGGAGAAGCTGGCATGAAAGCAGCTCTGAGATCACTGTGTTGCAGACACAGCACCTATAGCACCAGGGACGAGACTCCTAGCTGTTAAGAGTCCATCTGCCCCATGTGTGGTCGCCAGTGAGACTCACAGGACCGGTGGACAGTGGACCTCTAACACAGAGAGGGGTAGGCAAAGGGACAAAGCAGATGGGAGATGCCAGCTCACTAAGTGCAGTGTCTGTGAGCGCTGATCTCATAGCTGCTTTTTTAACCAGCAGTCCTGCACCTTTGGACAGTTGAGCACGTGTTTGAGATATCACGTGACTGTGGGTAGTAGAATAGTGGTGTGTCTCTACAGAAAAAAGGTTGTGAAAAACTGCATTAGATGATTGACTTCACGGAAGCGAGCTGCCACCTGTCCCCGAATGGGTAAGATTATGTAAATGAAGGCCATGACTAATAATCGCCCTCAAAGTCATCTAATGTGACATGGACTTAAGTTGACTTTCTGTAAAGTTTCATATGGACTGTAAGTTATTGTTGCTCACTAAGAAAACTGTGCATGGTTTTGGACCTCAATATTTTGAACAGTTTTTACATCCCTTAAGCACGACGTCACTTTACATGACTTCTAGTCGGAGGGGATGTCAAACTTGATGATTCATCGCCTGGGCATGTCACATTTCACGACTAGGAGTTGCAGAGCATGTCAAAATTGAACAAATGTGTTATGACTATCCAGACCATTTGCATATTTCCAAAGTATCGTGAGCTTGCCTGTTTTTTTTCTGACAGTCAATAACATGCTGCCTGAGAAGTGCGATCTTGGCGCCTTTTCATTAGTTTCTTGTATACGAAGTATGGGGAAAGTATTGTAATCATCGAAAAATTCGACATGAAGATTTTAATGAATCTCGATGTTTTTGACTGAAAATGCCATTTCTGGAATTGTGTGTGTGTGTGTGTGTGTCTGTCTGTCAGTGGGAGTGTGTGTGTAAACACGATAAGTTAAGTACGCCTTCACTTAGGTCAACCAAATTTTGCATACAAGTATTAGGTACAAAAAAAAACTTTTGAGCTATTTCCGCTAAACCAGAAGTGGTACTTTTTTATTCATGCAGCTGCAGAGTCTGACTTATTCAACCTTTATAATAATTGTTCAATATATTATTAATTTTATTTGTTGTTGTCTTGCGGTTTACTCCTCTAATATCCATCCCCATATCTAGGGGAGACCACTCCTGAATTTTCCATTCTGTCATAATACGTAATTCACATGACATCAGACAGACTAGTCTCTCTTTTGTTTGTCAGGTCCAAAACTGTCCAGTTCCCTTTTTTCTGTGTAGCTGCATCATATACATCGTACTTCCTGGTAATTGCTCATTCGTCACCAGCTCTCACATGCCCACAAGCCCCGCCCCTACATTTTGAATTTGTCAGGGCGAGTAGCAGATTGGTTGGACTGACTCACTGGGTACGTCAAACTACATAACTGGTGATCACAGCAGCACACTGCGACTGCCTCTGATTTGCTAATTGATTGTCGAAATGATGGAAAATTGCTCTAGTCATAAGGAGCAGGATACCTTATAGTAATAAAAAAAGTAAGAAAAGTCGCAGCCAGAAATAAAGCATTCTCTTATGAGACCCCACTTATGGAATAACCATTCTAAAGAGTACAACATTCAGATTCTTTTTCGGTATTTCTTGCCACTGCCATCTTAGACTTGCTTATTAAGGATTGAGGCTCAGAAATCTATAAAGCATCTCTGTGCAAATACCCATTATAAAAGTTTGACTTGGCTTGGCAAAGTTTGCCATCTTCTTCAACATTACTGTTATTTTCTATCAATATTTTACTTTTTGTTATGTTCAAGACAGCTGTCCAGGACTTGATGCAGCTGCAGACCTGCTTCCTGACCAGTACTATAGGTGAATACCCACTGCCAAGTTCTGGATGAAGAGGTGGTTCCCCATCCCCACGTTAGCCTTATGCAGAAACAAATAGCTACCAAGTTTAAAGGGGATAACCAAGAGAGGAAATGTAACCAAACAGAAAGTCAAAACCAAAGCTCAGTTCTCTCAAACATCAATACCCAAATCTACACCCAGAAATTACAGTAAAAGAAACAAAAAATCAAAATCTATATTACTAAACCACAGTTTAATTTATGCATGGACGCACCGAAACGCATGCACACTGTGCTCAAACGCAGCGGCTTCCCACAGTCAGTAGGTGGCGCCCACTTCAGACACACCAGAAGCAAACACGTCACGGCTCCACAATGAAAGAGCTCAACTAACGGAAATACAAAAGGAGCCCGTATGGATAGACACAATGAACGAACGCAACAACAATGAACGAAGGCGCTCACACAAAGAATCCGCTGTAGTACAAATGCGCCGCGGCGCCCCACAGTCAAACGCAGCGGCTTCCCAGAGTCAGTAGGTGGCGCCCACTTCACGACCTGTGAACTAAACATGAGGTAAAGCGTGCACACCAGGTTCTACAGCCACCCGGACACGACCGCCCACACCTAAACTTGCTGTGCTCCACTCTGCCAGCAGTCGGTGTCAGCAAAGGCAACGGAATCACGTCTCCACAAACCGAAACCGCCTTAGTACAGTTTAATTTATGCACGGACGCACCGAAACGCATGCGCACTGCGCTCAAACGCAGCGGCTTCCCACAGTCAGTAGGTGGCGCCCACTTCAGACACACCAGAAGCAAACACGTCACGGCTCCACAATGAAAGAGCTCAACTAACGGAAATACAAAAGGAGCCCGTATGCATAGACACAATGAACGAACGCAACAACAATGAACGAAGGCGCTCACACAAAGAATCCACTGTGGTACAAATGCGCCGCAGCGCCCCACAGTCAAACGCAGTGGCTTCCCAGAGTCAGTAGGTGGCGCACATTTCACGACCTGTGAACTAAACATGAGGTAGAGCGTGTACGCCAGGTTCTGGACGCGACCGCCCACACCTACACTTGCTGTGCTCCACTCTGCCAGCACTCGGTGTCAGCAAAGGCAACAGAATCACGTCTCCACAAAACGAAACCGCCTTTGTACAGATATGCTTATTTAATTAAATGACATTTCCCCAGACGCACCCACCCTCCATTATATGTCATCCATCCAAATATCGGACGGAACAGAAACTGATTGCCAGTCTTGGATTTACGATTCTCTAGAGAATCGCGGGCTTACTTGTATCACAAATAACGCACGCACAAAGATAAGAGAGTTTTCTTTGATCATCTGCAGATTCAGATAATGACAGCTTCTTATAGCGGCATGATGATGATGTCAACCACATAACTTTCAAACAGCGCACCATATCAACTGTTGTCACATCACAATGATGGTGGCAGAAAATAGTGACACCCAGGAAAAGAAACAAAATGGCGACAAAAATGACGCAAAATATTTTTGGAATAATTGAAAACAATTTCTATTAATAAAAACAAATGCAAAAATCAGACTCACTGCCTCCAAAAAACCCATAATGCACTATTGGGGAACATTACCTTTAAAAGTAACTTTGTTACAATACTCAATACTTAGAAAAAAAGGTAAGTAAATATTGTGACAAATGCATGCCAGAGGATCACCTTCCAGGCTCACCTAAGGTATGTGGTACCACCCCGGGATGAGAGGAGGCGCTGTCACTAACAGTCTTGTCTCCTTATTTCCCTCATTGCCTCAAGAAACCGCCCCTTAGGGGGAACAAAGCCAAAGAAGTCCCACCCTCATTCCGGGCCACACTGTATAAAAGGAAGACACTCCCAGAAGGCGACGTCTCATTTCAGACCTGACCATGATAGTAAGTACATAAAAAAGCCGAGAGAGTGTGACTGGGGAGAGCACGAATCAAAGGGGAGTTGTCCCTAGCAGAGAGCGCCTCTCAGTGCACAATTTTCATTGTTTTTCTTTGTCTTGTTAGAAGTAAACGGGTTTTTGCCAAGTTAGGTTTTTGCATAGTTTTACCCCGCTACATTATGTTATAGAGTTACTTATAATAAAATACAATGTGTTCCAAACATACCTTTGCATTACTTCTTTTGTATGAAAAAAACTGCACATTTCACTTGGTGGCACTTGTTACTGAATCCCAGGCCCATATATGAACTTTCATGAAACCGACTAGAAACACAATCCAAATTGAATCAAACTGGTGAGGAAGGCAGGCTCTATTGTTGGCATGGAGCTGGACAGTTTGACATCCGTGGCAGAGCAACGGGCACTCAAAAGGCTCCTATCAATCATGGAGAATCCACTGCATCCACTAAACAGTGTCATCTCCAAACAGAGGAGCAGCTTTAGCAACAGACTGCTGTCACCATCCTGCTCCACTGACAGACTGAGGAGATCGTTCCTCCCCCAAACTATGCGACTCTTCAATTCCACGGGGGGTAAATGTTAACATTATACAAAGTTATTGACTGTTATACCTGCCTCGCACTCTCCTCCTTGCACTTTTTAACTTGCACTGTGTTTTTATCACACGTTAATTAATATTGTTTTTATCAGTATGCTGCTGCTGGAGTATGTGAATTTCCCATTGGGGATTAATAAAGTATCTATCTATCTATCTATTAGTTATATAGTGCCTTTCATGTCTATCTATCTATCTATCTATCTATCAGGGAATGGTGGATTGGTGATAGTGAACTGGCTCTAGTGTGTATGTGTGTGTGTGTTCATTCTGCAATAGACTGGCACCCTGTCCATGGTTTGTTTGTGCCTTGTGCCCAGTGGCGTATTCAGGGGCGGGCAGAGGGGGCGATCCGCTCCAGGCAGCACATTTTTGGGGGCGGCATTATTAGCCAAAAGGCTCAGTGCAATTCGTGTGTAAGCAGCAGGGTTTGGAAAAATATCACTCATGAATGAAAACGTAAAATTCTCTGTTTTTTATCCACAAATGCTTCAAAAATCATTTTCAGACTGTCCTTCTGTGACGGCCTCAACCAGCCATATAGAAGGAATTGGGAATAAGGTCGGACCAAACCTCTGCATTGTAGCCACCATCCATCCCTATTTTTCAGAAGCCATTTTTGTCTAGTGCAGGATTGTGTAGAACTATAGCTTGCCCTGGAAGCAATGAGAGAGTGTTAGAAACCAGCCCTATAAGTGGTGTCAATTCATATGCGTCATAATTTAAATTTTTCTTATTAAGGATAAGATTGAGCAACTCCTGGCAAGGACAGGAGTTATTCTGAACAGTCAGCATGGGTTCAGAAGAGGGAGGTTGTGTTTTACAAACCTGCTGGAATTCTATGAGGAGGCAACAAAAGGATACGATCAGAGTGGAGCACATGTGAATTTCCCCTTGGGGATTAATAAAGCATCTATCTATCTATCTATTATATAGTGCCTTTCCTATCTATCTATCTATCTATCTATCTATCTATCTATCTATCTATCTATCTATCTATCTATCTATCCATCCTGTTTTTGGCATCTCTTTACCCACCATTGTCTTCATTTGTATACCTGATGGAGGCTACGGTCTTTTTGCACACAGAAGCCTCTCAAAGTTGTTTCCAAGAACTTCATGCAAGGGGATGCATACTGAGACAGCTTACAAGGCTGGTGTGATGTGAATATTGCGTAAGAAACGACCTCTGAATGCACACTTGGTTTGAAGGCTGGGTGGTTGCCTCCTAGTTCCTCCTGCACACACAGTGGCCACTCCCTGATAAGTCAGAGAGAGCGAGATAAGCGTGAAATCCTTCTAGCCTACACCTACCGAGCTGTTTGCCTTTTTTGGGTGGGGGTGAGGCACCTTGTGCGACAGGAGCTGTTGGAAAAGGAGCTGCTTATTCATGTCTCGATAATTAGCAGAGCCAGCGCGTTCATTCCCGCTGGGCCTCAATTACAAGCTTTATATTTACAGCCAATTTAGCAGGATAACAGGCTTGCATCATGCTTCTGGCACAAGAAACGTTAGCCTGAAACGAGTCATCTGCGAAAGGCGTACAATTAAAATACATAAATAAATAAATAAAATAAAAAAGTCTTTGGAGATGTCATCATTTCCTGCAAGTCAGCTCCTGAATCACGCAAACCAGACCTGCTCTCTATGTCATGCTTTCTTCCATGAGATCCAATTTCTAAATCAGTGACTAAGCCTGGCCATTTTCAAGCACAACAAGAAAGCTCCATTTAGGAAGTAACTTTATTTTAACTTAACTATATCCCTCATTTTGTCTTTTACGGAACTGAAATGTTAGGAAGTTGGGTGAGAAAAAATCTGCAGAGGAACCTGAGCTTTTCGAGAACAACCACCAATCTGTCCCACAACTTCAGTGGTTATGTAGGAGGCCTGGCAATTGGCATCAGAGCAGGTAGATTTTAGTGCTGAACCCAGACCTGCATTGTGTACCCGCTTGCTACCTACTGTACCACATCAGTTGCTCTCTCATCCAAATGACAGAGCTGGCCATGGCACGCTGACATGGGGATTACATTGAAATTACAGTGAGAAATTAAGGTTTTGCAAAGCCTTTCTGTATGAGAGGCTGTGAAATTTAGAGGGGTGAGCTCCTTAGAGATTTCTCCATCGTGATACCATTCAGTATTTAAAAATGAAAACAGCCCTCCATAACCAACTTAATCGAGTATACAGTTGCATGGGCCAGAGACAAAACATCAATACAGTGCATGAGATTGGAACCAGCTTAGCACACACATTCAGGATCAATTAAGATCTGCCCGTCTGTCTAAAATGTCATCTTTGAAATGGGAGAAGTAACTGGAGTCACTGGAGAAAGTCACAGTCAGACACCTGGGTTGGGGGGCGGCCTCAAAAAAAATCTTTTCCGGGCCAAAATCCACAACACAATGGAAAAGCTTTGTTGGGACAACATGACATCACAGAGATGTAACAGTCCATGTTTGATGGGGATGTCACTACCCAATCTGTGCTACCTACCAGATTTGCAGAGCATACTCTATCTCACACTTTATGGTGCTGCCTGATCTGCTTCGCTCATTCATGAATAATTTAATGTGTATATATGTACACTAGCTGTGTAAGCCCGTGCTGTAAAAAGCTTGGGGTCTTAGAAACTACTGAAATTGTCAGAAAAAAAAAATTGAAATGTAGAGATGTCACGTAATTAAAAGGAACTACTCTGGGCATCTCTCTCCTAGGTGGTTTCGTTTTGCTCACCTCCGTTGTCTTTCAGCAGCTAAGCGACTTTGTCTTTCTTCTGAGGTTTCGTTTTGCTGACGTGCTCACCTCGCAGTGTATTGGCGGCGGGAGGAAAAGTAAAAGGGATACCGTTTTGCCGATGTTAGCGGCTAAGCGACTTTATCTTTCTTCACGGGTTTCGTTTTACCGACGTGCTTGCGTTGCTTGTGTATTAGCGGCGGAAAGAAGTGCTCGCCTCGCTCCGGTATTAGCTGCTAAGCGACTCTGTCTTTCTTTGGAGGTTTCGTTTGGCCCACGTGCTCACCTCGCTTGCGTATCCTCGGGGATGGAGCCCTTACCCCGACTCCACCTCTCACTTCCGGGCCGGACAGACACACACACTTCCACGCGCAGACGTTTATATACAAGATGCGTGATGCCATTACTCAATCAGTACTTTAGCTGGATTTGCGTCCCTAAGAATACTCTGGAAATATTTGTCCTGCACAGATTCATTGTATGTTGTGTCTTCACTTCTGGATTAAGCATGGTATGTGCCTCTCTATGAGAGCAGATTGGATCGTAACATGGATGGCCACCAAGAGTACTGTACATAATGCTCATCCATTGCATCTCAGGATCTGTGTGTTTCACTTAGACCAATTTCACATTACGTGACTTTTTGTTGAGGGGTATTTCATATTTGCCAATTGCTTTCACTGGTCTCCATGTCAAATTAAACAACTGAAAATTGCAAGTCATGTCACATTTACCGACTGAGTGGTGACCTTCCAGCTCTGTCGTGTTTGACCCTTTTTCTGACACCCAGTAGCATGTTGCCCGACAGAACGGCACTTTACGAAGGGTTAACAGCTGTTGCGAGTTTAGCAGCAATCTCTGCTCTTTATTTCTTTTTTTCACCCATTCTGTTATGGCATGTAAAATACGAGACATCAGACAATCGAGCTTCGCTTTGTTTTTGACGACCATAGACCCCGTGCTGCCTGGCTGTACTGGCACTGTGTGAAGGGTTAGTAGCTGTGGTGTGCTCAGCCGTTGCCTCGGCCCGTTTTTCTTTTTTCCATTCTGTTTTAGTACATAAAAAAAAACAAGACATCAGACAGATGAGCGTCTCTTCTATTTGTGGAGTCTCTTATTCCTCATCACTACATTCATTCATTAAACTTCAGGATGAGCATTCATTGGTTCATTTGGTTGTCAATCAAACCTGTCCCGAGCCTTTCAGCAAAAGAGGATTAAAAGGAGACCTGACAGAAGTGTTTAAAACTATGAAGGGAATTTGTCCAGTGGACCGAGACGGCGAGTTTAAAATGAGTTCATCAAGAACACGAGGACAAAGTTGGAAACTGGCTAAGAGTAACTTTCACTTTTTCTTTACACAGAGGACCACGGACACACAGGATAAGTGATCAAGTAGTGTGAAGAAACAGTAGGACTTTAGGAACTTTCAAAACTCAACTTGATATTAATTGAGAAGAATTAAGTGGACAGAACTGGTGAGCCTTGTTGGGACTAAATGGCCTGGTCCTGTCTAGATTGTTTTAATCTTCTAAATTTGATCTTAGGATGTCTCAGTCGTTGAGTATGTCACATTGATGGACAGGCTTCATAGCAGCGTGCCACCAACTACAACCTGCAGGCTAAGATTACTGTATGTAAATGAAATCTGGCTGAAAAAGTCGTCTAATGTGACATAACCGTTAGACTTTCTAGGCTGCTACTCTCTTGCAGGATATCCAGAGCTGTAGTCACCCTTGAACCACCAGTTGATTAGCTTTGTCTATCCTTGAGCGGTAGTCCTAAACTCCTCTTTTCTACTTTTCATTTCATTGCTTGTTAACTGTATACTTTGTTGCTTATCACTCAAATCAAGCACATTTGTATTTTGTGTAAGTCATCTTACATAAACACATCTGATAAATAGATAATAATTATAATAGTAGGAAACCAACCTTATTGTAAAATGGTCTCCAATGGAGCAAGAGGCTATCCTGGAAGCGTCAGGCACAAGACATGAATCATCTCTGTACAAGATGACTATGCATCATGTGACGGATGGCTGGGGCCCATGCCTGGCTGGGACGCCCCTTCACCACATCTGCCAGGGGGACAAGGGTGGGAAGCCCAGTATCTCCCCCCTGGACACTAGATGGCAGCCTCCCTGGGTTGAAGCGGTGCATTGGACTCCCCCAGGGTTTCATGGGGGTTGGAGTGTTGTGCAGTCCTGTTGGGTTCCGCAGGGGGTGCTGCAACAGGAGCGGCTGGCCCCTTTTGGGCACTGGTTTCACCACACCCGGAAGTGCAGCTGGGTACCCAATAAAAGGGAGCCAGCGACCACCACTTAGCAGTCAGAGTCAGGTGGAGGAGGACAAGTTTGCTTGGGAGGAGTGGTGGTGCCAAGGAGAAGAAGAGTGTTTGCTGTACTGATGTGCTTTATTTGGGACTGTGAAGACGTGCGCCCACAGGTGAAGAAAAATAAACCCTTGTTTTATTTTACACGTGCCTCCCGTGTCCAATCTGTGTCGGGTTAGGCGCTATACAGCATCCATCTTACAATCATTAGGGCTACCCCATACTAATATGCGTTCTTTGAAAAATAACTTTTTTAGACAAACTCGATCTCCGTCCCCACATCGTTTACAAAAGTATCTAAAAATGACTGAAAATGCATATGATGTAGCTGTTCTCCTATACTGCGCATGCGTGTATTGGTGGAAACGGGAAGAGTAAGTGAACCCCACTCTAGATCCATTGGCAGCTCGTGTTTACACACGGAGAACAGTAACGGTGAATACGAAAAACAAATAAATGATAATGAGGAACTGTTATCTCTTATATATATTTCTCTTCTGGTTCGTCCTGCTTCCACTTCAAAACCGGTCCCGACCACACGCAGCCGACACGGCATTTCTCGATTCCTATTCATCCTCTTCCAAACCCTTCCACATGCTGCCTGTGGCTCCTCTTCAAAGAATACAACTCTTCTCTGGCGTTTGCTTCCATAGGTGCACAGATAACTCAACCTCCTGGCCACGGACCACACTGTTTTAAAATACACGGGCAAATTTACCACCAAATCTCTCCGCTATATGCTAACACTTCTACCTCTCCAGGATATGGACAGTTGTATGTTTTTGACACAGCGCAAGCTACTGAAGTACGCTTACAAAAGAAAGCAAACTCTGCATGCAGCGAAAATTTACTTCTCATCTCCAGCTAGATTCCATGCTCAGAACCATCAACCCCTTCGCTAAATCACACAAACACATGCATGAAATCGCTCAGTCCAATCCAACAGCATCTGTACAAATGGTTTTCAAGGAAAACCCTAGGCAGGATTTACGACGATACAATGCCCCGACATGTCACACCGATGTTGCAGTGATTTTCGTCGGAGAAGATGGTGAACCTCCTGCCAAAAGGGGCATTTGCATCTATCCCATAGGCAACTCCTGTAAACAGATTTCCACGCTCAATATGAATTGCGATCCTATGGTTTACCCACTTTTATTCCGTTACAGAGACATTGGCTGGCACAAAGATTTACAACATGTTCCCGATAAAAGAACCGCCAAGTGAATAAAGCTTACTCAATGCCAATTTTACGCGTACAGATTAGCAATGAGGAATACATTTAGTATTTTGCACTCCAGCGGCAAACTATTCCAACAGTATGTCGTAGATACGTATGTTAAAACAGAGGGCGCGCGTCTCAACTATCTCAGATTACATCAACAAGATCTGCGTGTCGAACTATCAGACGCACTGCAAGCAAACGCTGAAAATAACAACGTATGTGTAGGCAAAATGATCATATTACTGGCCACATTACCAGGAAGTCCAAAATGCATGCAATAAAACTATCAGGATGCCATGGCCATAGAACATAAATTCGGAAAGCCTGATTTATTTATCACTTTCACATGTAATCCTGCTTGGCCAGAAGTTCTACATGCACTGTCGGATACCCAAAGACCAGAGCACAGACCTGATACCAGTCTTCAGCCACGGTCAGTCGTACGTGGCTTTTTCTAGGGTTAGATCTTTCGACTCAATATCTGTCGTCCCCACCAAAACACCTATGCACAACTGCGTCTTTCAAGAAGTATTTATTTCTTCTAGATTTCTGAATTCCTTTCTCACCGTTTTCCACTCCTGTTCTTATACCGCCATATGCTGTGGCGGGCGTCGGCTAGTTTACATTAACACACAAGGATAAGGCAAGTAAAGCAGCAAAGATGATGCAGTGAGCAGGATCCAGTCAGGGAAGAACAAGTAATAAGCACAAATCAATATGAACACAATCGGCACCCGCATTTTCAAAGCTCTCCATTTTCACCCCTCCACACTGCAATGCCGAGCTGGCACTTTCAGAAATACGTGGCTCTGGAGAGCATTTTCAGAAATCTTCATAAAAAAAACAAACACCAGGCAAAAACAGGGAATAATGTCTGTGTTTTTAAATGTAAAAGTAGTAGTCTGGACGTAGCCCATTCACACTCTTTCACACTCCACCTCTCCTGCATAACTAAGAAATCAGAGAGCCCAAAGAAGACAAATACAGGCCCGGGGAGAATGTACAAACACCACAGAAACAGTCACCTGACCAGGTATTGAACCCAGGTCCCTTTTTAAGCTATAACACAACACCACCAGGAAATATGCTAACATGTTGCTTACATAGCAATAATTCTAAATGCAGTCAATAAATCTATTATAATAAAAAAATCTTGGGAGACGAGACTTTTTAGCCTGAGACGAGACATGATCTTTTGAAGAGAGACACTTTCACGTCCCACGAGATGGAGACATTGTGCCAAGAGATTTAACCAGGCCCAGGGCCGGAAATAAAAGACAAAGAGTAGATGACAAAGTAGAACATCGTAAAGAATTCAAAAACATTGGCACGATACACATGTAGAGCAGGTTAGAGATAACGAAAGTACGAAAATTCAAAATTCTAAAAAAATGATAGTAAAGATTTAAAAGAAAAATCTGAGACGAAAGATAATTTCAAGTCCCGCGAGACAAGACTTTATGCAAAGAGATTTAGAAAAGTCCTGCCCACATCTAAAACATTTACAACCACACCCACGGTTCAGTCTTTTCTCATTTGTGTGAATGCTATTGTCAGACACAGTTAGTGTAGAGAGAAAGAAACGATATTCACTGACAGGCAGTTATACGTTACATTGTCACCATGTAATTCCAAACATGGCATCAAAATACAATGCGACATTGACAAAAAGGTAATTCCAAATACAGTGGAACCTCGGTTCATGAACGTCTCGGTACACGTATATTGTGATGTGAGATTTTACATATAACTTGATGAATATTTTGTACTGTATATCTTTATTTGTAATTTAGACAAAGCAATGTAATTTAGTGTTTACCCCCCCCCCCCTTTAGGAATGGGTCCGTTTGAATTTTACGACAGGATTTGGGGGATGTGTGTTTTAAACCAGTTTGGCAAGTGTTTCCTTGCTAAAGTAATTTCTACCCTCGCAAATGGGCTAAGGTGTACTTTAACATATGGTTTGGGGGCAGGTGTTAAGATGTTCTATTTCCCCCATTGGTCTGAGGTATGGCTGTTTGGAATTGGCTTGTCTCAGAGGCCTTTAAGTACCATGATGTCCTATTGGCTCTCGGGATTGGACAGAATATCTATAAATGTATGTGTTTAACCTCAGTATCTCTCTCTTACCAACCAACATATGATGAAGAAGCATCTCTCTTGCTAACCTGTGATGATGAAGAGAACACAATGAACAGCACAGCTCAGCAGCCATTTTGAACAGACATGTCGCTGAAAGCTGAGCACCAATGATGCCTTAACTAGAGACATTTAAGTAACCAGAAGACTGTGTGCCACCTGAACTACATATCATCATTTAATCAGGTTGTATGGTTGCCAATATTCAAATGTACTTTGCATTTTGTTATTATTTATGAATATTATCAATAATACTAATACATTGTTTAAACTGTAACTTAACTTCTGCTTGTCTTTTACTACATCTAATTGCCTAAGGTTATAGATATAGAAGGGAAGGTGGGGATAAGTTATATACAATAATACCTTATAAACAGTGGTAAGTCTGTGAGATTAGGCATTCTAAGACTACATATTAATAATACAATAGGGGAAAGTAGAGCAATATATATTACTCTACCAAGACAAAAAAACGTACAAATCGGTTTACAACCAAAAAGTTTGCCAAACTTTTGCCTCAGTTCATGACCACACACTTGGTATATGAACAAGCCAGTTTCCCTTTCAGTTTGTACGTGTTCAGTCTCTCCCTGTGCATTTACTGTAGAGCGAGCGAGAGAGCGCGACACACACACGAGAGAGAGACACACACACACACAGGCAGCGCGAGAGAGAGAGAGAGCTGGACTCATATGGTAGGAAGGCAGTTAAAGAATGCACCGGGCTTGATTTTGTTTTCACTTCTGTTTACAGCGTTCGGTTCGTAGCCTGCATTGTTGCAATGTTACTTTTCTTGGTGGTTTATTAAATTACGGATTTTTTCAAATGTTCATTTTTTTCCCTGTGCTTAAAACTCATTAAAAAAAAAAAGTGTTTTTAGCCAGCGGTTGGTAGCGCTATAGCGCGAACTATTGCAGTGTTAGTTTTCTCTGTTGTTCAAGGTTTTCTCAGTGTTATTCAATGTTTTTACATTTAGTTTACTATTACGGTGTGCATTCTATGGTTTAATGAACTATATTTGTGCTTAAAAACTTAAAGAAAATATATATTTACATACAGTTCGTACGGTCTGGAACGGATTAATTGTATTTACAATCCTATGGGGGAAATTGCTTCGGTTCACGACCAAATCGGTTTACGACCAGAGATTTGGAACAAATTATGGTCGTGAACCGAGGTTCCACTGTATTGCTTTTTATTGAAGTGTTACAGTAAAAGTGTAAGTTTAAAAAGTATTTCAGTGTGAATTTCAAAGCCAAAAAGAATGAAAACGTATAACGCAACCAATACCTCTAACGCAACATGAAACATAAATGCAGAGCAGGTTAGAGATTATGAAAGTACTAAAATTCAAAAGTCTCGAAAAACTAATAGTAAAGATCACATTAGTGTTAACAAACGGAAATTATTACTCTGAAATAACGGAACAGCGAAAAGAGATCGAATATATGGACATAGGTGATATGACAGAAGTATGTAGATATTGTTTGGCTTTAAACTAAGTCGGAGACTTGTAGATCGTCTAATTTGTGTTGCCATCAGGGAAAAGTAGTGTTTCTTTCCAATGAAGAGGCCTATCCACGAGAATGAAAAGTTTTGTTGTTTGGTGAAAGTGATTTCTTCATATGCAAGCGGCAGAGACATGAAGTGGCTGGCGTGTAGTGCAGGCAGGGGCGTTGGCGAGCAAAGCGAACATGGGGGCAAAGCCCCCTAAGATTAATAAAAACAAGTAAAGGGAGTAGAATCATAAATCAGGAAAGGTTATCTTATTTTAATCCAACGTGTGGTATGGTGACGCAGTGTATAGTAATACTGCTTCACAGCTCCAGGCACCTGGGTTCAAATATGGGCCTGGTCACTCTCTGCAATGGAGATTGCATGTTCTCCCAGTCTCTACACTGATTTTGCTATGACATCTGTAGTTTTCTCTCATATCTAAAATATGTAAACTTTAAGGTGCTTGTGACAGTTCTGGTCAGCTCCACGCTACCTGGTGGCTTCTGGGAGCCACATGAACCATCGATATCATACCCGAGGATGAGCCACACACAGACAGCAAAGTCTCAGGTGCTTACTAATAAGTCAGACTGTTCCGTTCAGGATTGATATCCCACCCAGTAGTGGATCAAACCCTGAACCCAGTACTCTCAGGATAGGCTTCAGGACTCCCATGTCCCTAATAGTCGATCCAAATGGGTTTAGTAAATGGGTTGTTGTGTTTTGGGCTGAAACATTAAATCCAGAAACAAGGGAATGGCGGTATGTTCTCTGAATGCCAGGTGCTTAATGAAAGGTTGAAACAAAGTGGTGGCTGCAGCACACCCGCTCACGTTACGCTAACCAGCTATTTCATTTAATGATGTGTTCCTAATGCTTATTCCGAACAAACTAATTGTGTTTGCATTCGGTTACATTTTGAATATACTTCTCCACAGTTTTCCAACAAGAAACATCCCCCAACTCAGAGCTTGCGGTGGGAGGCTGGCAGGACAATGAAGGTTCACAACTGTTTGGGATCATGTCAGGACACGAACTCTTCTCATTCTGTGGACTGCCTGCCCCGTGTTGCTCTACGATTTATGCAACCCCAACGTTTAAAAGACGCTGGTCGAGTAACTGCCTTGACATCCTGGACTGACCCCCATCGGCCATGGAGAACAGGACAGGCTGCGTTCCTTAAATGAAACAATCAGCTCCCAGATAGAAGAAACTTCAGTGACCCCTTAAGAACAAGCAGAAGGAATGCAGGCAGCAGGGAGGCGCCTGGCAAAGGAAGGCCATCTGTGTGTGTGTGTGTGTGTGTTTTTTCTTCTTACTAGAATATTACAAATGGCTTTGAACTCAGGGATAGAAGGTTAGATAGCATGGTGGGTGGTGTAGTAGGCCACATTGCTGCCTGAGTGTGCTTTGGATTCCTAGCTGAGTTGCTGAGTCTGTATGTTCTACCCACATCTGTATGGGTTTATTCCTGCAATTTACACGCACACACACACACACACACACACACGCACACACAAACACACACACACACACAAACACAAACAATGTTAGGATTACTAGTGACACCACACTGGCCTGAGCTGAACAAGTCTCATTGCATCAGGATCACTGCAGAGTCTGTCTCCGGTTCCTCAAAGCCCAGTCCCTAAAACACATGACTATGGATTTAAGGGCAGAGTGGAGGCTCTGAGGTGAAGGATCTGCACTGGTATCTGGAAGGTTGCTGGCTTGAATCCCCGTTATTGCCTACAGAGACTCTGGTGGACCCTTGAGCAAGGCCCTTAACCTCCAATTGCTCCAGGAGCTCTGTACAATGGCTGACCCTGCGCTCTGACCCCAAGGGGAATGAGAAAACTAACAAATTCCTAACACAAGAACCTGTATAAGGCAAAATAAAGAATAAAAACGGGGGCTTTTACTGGCTTTAAATGGGTTAATAATTTCAGGCTTTGATGCAACATTCTGTGTAAAAAAGACTGAATGATTAAAAGGTGAGTAGGACATCTTTAGTAAGAATAAATTCCCAAGTCAAGGATTATCTCGTTCAGTCCATTTCCCAATGACCCGATTATTCATGGAAACCGGATTTCTAAAAATGCCATGTAAACTCTTATTCCAAATACAGAAATCAGGTTATTAGCCTCTGAGGAACCTGATCAACAGAAGTAGATTTCTCAGCAAATAATGCAATTATGTGGCCATGTAAACCCTTAACTGGGTTACTGTTACGGAATTTGTAGTCTGTGCATACGCGTTACACTCTGTCAGCCTACACAATGTATTTACTTTACAGTCGCTTTCAACAGCCACTGGTAGAAATGTCCACAAAATACATCTCCAGAGTCAAATGTTCAGACGATCAAGTCAAGTTAATTTTATTTATAGAACACATTTAAAAACAACACAAGTCAACCAAAGTGCTATACAACTTCCATAAATACACCAATACATTTATTATATATATATTTCAGAGTTTATTTGGGCTCATCAGGTGTACACACTCACTGCACCCCTCTCAGGGATCGAACCTCAGATGTCTTTACGTTGCGCCACAGCGTGTGGTTCGTTTATTTGACAGCCTGGAGATCAGGGTGATTACATTCGTGGCATTCGTAGTCTGAATCACAACCTGATTGTATGGGTGGTTACCTACTCTGCAAGTCGGCAAACATATGCCACGGTGCTCTCTTCAGTAGGTAACCACCCATACAATCAGATTGTGATTCAGACTACGAATGCCATGAATATATATATCTTATATATAAATGTCTATGCGTGGAAGTGTGTGTGTCTGTCCGGTCTGGAAGTGAGAAGTGGAGTCAAGGTAAGAGCTCTGGCTCTGAGGAAACAGAAAACTCGCTTAGCCGCTAATAACACAAATGAGGCCATCATGTCAGCAAAACGAAACCTCAGAAGAAAGACAAAGTTGCTTAGCTGCTAACATCGTCAAAACGGTATCCCTTTTACTTTTCCTCCTGACGCCAATACACAAGCGAGGCGAGCACGTCAGCAAAACGAATCCTCCTAGGAGAGAGATGCCCAGAGTAGTTCCTTTCAATTATCTGACATCTCTACATTCCAGTTTATTTTCTGACGATTTCAAGTTTCTAGGACCCCATGCTTTTTACAGCACGAGCTTACACGGCCAGTGTATTATATATAAGTAGTATCTGCTCTCTGTATATAAAATCCTAAGCCTAAAAGTGCATCGATTTTGTGCAAAGATTTTATGTGACTTTTTATGTCACATTTCTGTCACGCTTTAAATCAGGCTTATTTTAAAACCTACATATATATGTTTGGTATCATTCTTTTCAGAGTTTATCGAACTTTAATGTGATGTTGTTAGATTTTCAGATTCTTACTCCATTTTTAAATTATAAACTAAAAAATATCAAAAACTCACGTCCTGCGAGACGAGACTTTGTGCCAAAAGATTTAACCAGGCCGGGGGCCGGAAATAAAAGACAAAGAGTAGGACAGCTGCTGTACAGGCTTTTGCAGATCATGTGGCACGGCAGTTAGCAGCAAGCCAGCAGCTGATCGAGCAAAGAGGAGGTAAAAAAAAACTATTTGTTTCCCATTGTATCACCATTTAAGAGGGGGTTTCTGAGGGGTAACTGCATCTCCTTGGGGTGCGTTCAGCCCCCTTCTTCACAACGCGAATGAGCAGCAGAGATTCAAAGTGGCTGGCACGTAGCACAGGCCTGGGGAGTTGGTGAGAAAAGCTATATAAGAAGAAGGGTTAGAACACTGTCGGGCGCCGCGAAAACTTTTGTAAAATATTTAAAATTGCTAGTGTTTTTCAACTTTTGGTTGATTAAAAAGGTAATGTTTAAAAAAAAATATTTTATGTTGGAAAAACAGATAACGGTTAATCAGACTGTTGAATAAATTAATGTATTTATTTTGAATGCAAGTTAAAATTTTCGCTGTTCACCATTTATCATAATATCAACACCAGCGGTGTCAAAAACACATCTCATGAGACTTAAAAAGTCTCGTTGTTAGACTTCATTTCCGTACAGTGAGCGAGATCTTCTAAGAAACGCAAGAGACTTCAAATGATCGACAAGGAAATGCGCGTCTGTCTTTCGAAAACTGATCCTCGCATCAATCTCATATGTGCTGAAAAACAATCTCAACGTTCACATTAATTATTTTTAAGATTTATCCTTTGATTCCTTTATTAATAAAATGTCTTTCAAATTTGTAAAATTAACTGTTTTTATTGCCGATTGTCCATAGATTGTGTCGTCACGACTTTATTTATGGGCAGTCCCTCAGGTGCGACGCGAAAGAAAATTTTTGGACTTTGTGCGCCGTAACTTGAAAAAGGTTGCCTTTCACTGGGTTAGAAAAAAGTCACTGCTGAAGAGCTGTCATGTTCCACTGAAAAAATGAGAAACATCTGACTTTTAATTGAAACAAGTTCATTCAAAGAAAAACAAAGACCTCATCAAGAAATTAATATTTTTAACAAAGACACATGTGCCACAATTGTTGGTACCCCTGCATCTAATACTTTGAAAAACCTCCCTTTGCCAATACAACACCACGGAGTCTTCTCTCATAACTTTTTATAAGGTTGGAGAATACAGAGCATGGCATCTGAGACCACCATTCTTCTTTCCATAATCTCTCCAGATCATCCAGGGGGTCCTCGGCCCCCTCCTGTGTACTTCTCCTCTTCAGCTGACTACACAGGTTTTCAGTAGGGTTCAGGTCATCTATTTTCAGTGCAAGATTACAGTTCTTCAGCAAACAGTGACTTTTTTTCTAACCCTTCTTACTAATTTTTACAAGGGGTGCCAATAAGAGTGGAGGGCACTACATATATATACTGTATATATATCCATCCATTATCCAGCCCGCTATATCCTAACTACAGGGTCACGGGGATCTGCTGTAGCCAATCCCAGCCAACACAGGGCGCAAGGCAGGAAACAAACCCAGGGCAGTGCGCCAGCCCACCGCAGTGTATATATATATATATATATATATATATATATATATATATATATACACATATACACACATATATACACACACACAATAAATACACCAAAAATCAGTGCACACATACAAGTGTAAAAAGCTAAACAAGATGACAGACTTTCTAGCAGGATGTATAAGTGTCCACAGATGGTGCTGACCTAATATAAAAAGGCAGACTTCTCCAAAGCATTTGTGGCAGCTACTGCAAAAGCATGGTCCCCTCTAAGCTTAAGTCTAGAACTCGGCACAATCCATGGGCAGCATAGTGGGGGATAAAGGGTAATGATTACGCAGGATCCACTGGGTGTTGGGGTCCCTCAAAGCCTGGAATGCAAAGTTTGTTTTCGAGAGGAAGGGGCCCACAGAGACTGCTCATGTATAGGGCGCAGAGTTCTGTGCTACACCCCTGGCACAATCAATAACTTCTAGTCAGAGTGATCATGAAGGAAAGTGCAAGAGATCAGTTAAGATAGAAGGGGGCAAACCCATTCGAGGACTTAAAAACAAACAGTAAAATTTTTAACTCAATCCTGTAGCAAACAGGAAACCAGTGAAGAGAAGCTGTGATTCTGTTTTTGAGTGCCTGTTAAGACGCCTGGCAGCAGCGTTCTGGTCGAGCTGAAGACGAGCAAGGGATGACTGCTAACCTCCAATGTATAATGAGTTGCAGTAGTCAAGCCGAGAGGAGACAAAAAAAAGAAAGAAAGGGCTTGACTTTAGCCAATAGCCTGAGCTGACAGAAACAGGCTTTAACAATGGAGTAAATAGTTTGTTTATCAAATTTGAGGGCTTTATCAAAAAGCACTCCAAGAGTTTTTATGGAGGGTTTACAGCGGATTTTCAAAGGACCAAGATTAAAGTCTGTGGAGCACACAGAAGATCCAAAACACACAATCTCTATTTTTCACATTATTCCTTCTCCAGGCTGAAATACTTAATATTTCAGAAATGGTAAAATTATGTTGGTGAGCTGAACGTAGAGTACTAATCTCAAGAGCAGTTGGGTAACGCATTAAAAGTAATGGGCACTACATCGCCTGATTAAAGTAACAAGTAACCTAACGCAATACTTATCTTACTGAAGTAAAAATATGTGCGTTATTATTATTCCAACAGCACTAGGTGTACGGCAAGAAGCACACATCACGTACCGATATGCCGCCCCTTTGCGGGGCTCAGTCGCACAGCCAATCAGAAAAGAGTGCACTGCAAGCAATCCAGTAACTGAAACCTACAAATAAAGTGTCAATTTGACTAAACATATTTATAAAACACTAGCTGTGTAAGCCCGTGCTGTAAAATGCCTGGAGTCCTAGAAACTACTGAAATCATCAGAAAATAAATTGAAATGTAGAGATGTCAGGTAATTGAAAGGAACTACTCTGGGCGTCTCTCTCCTAGGAGGATTCATTTTGCTGACGCGCTCACCTCACTTGTGTATTAGCGGCAGGAGGAAAAACAAAAGGGATACCATTTTGACGATGCAACTTTTATCTTTCTTCAGAGGTTTCGTTTTGCCGACGTACTTGCATTTCTTTTGTATTAGCGGCTAAGCGAGTTTGTCTTTTTTCAGACGTTTCGTTTTGCAGACATGCTCACCTCACTTGTGTATTAGCGGTGGGAGGAAAAGTGAAAGGGATACCGTTTTGACGATGTTAGCGACTTGGTCTTTCTTCTGAGGTTTCGTTTTGCTGACATGCTGACCTCGCTTGTGTTATTAGCGGCTAAGCGAGTTTTCTGCTTCCTCAGAGTCGGAGCCCTTACCCCGACTCCACGTCTCACATCCGGGCCGGACAGACACACACACTTCCATGCCTAGACGTTTATATACAAGACAAGAAAACGATCCCATGTGTCATGCTTATTTTCTGATTCACAGTGGCCGATGATGATGTTTCTCTTTTTTGTGTAGCTTAATGATCGTAGCTGCTTCTTTACCAGTTTCCCAAAATTAAGCAGCTACTGAGGTGGCAAAGTAGGATCCAGCGTGAATCAAATGCGTAACAAAAGAAAATTCTCATCCCAATAAAGTTTGTTTCATAAAGTTTTAGTGAAAATTCAAAGTAAAACAGTTCACACAAAAATAGTGAAAAAAGTTGTTACACACGCAGAATGAAAGGAAAAAAAGGAAAAAATGTTTCTTCTACAAACGCAGCTTTTTCTTGTTAAACTTCAGTTATTATCCATGGACGATTCTGCAGTGCTCCAACCATCCTTTTACTGGACCTGCTTTGTGAATTATATCGTCAAAAAGAGCCAGAAACTACCCTACCAACATTTGGCATAATGTGAAAATCAGTCCCAGAAGGGACACCATTTCATCACAGAGTACACACACACATACGTGAGCAGGTCCAACTGCGAGCAGCCAATCACCCTAATACACAGTACAGTTGATAAGTCATCAAAAAGTGTGCACTCCTTACACTCAGTCAGAAGCGGACCTGAGCTGGGTGAGATGCCATGACCCTTCTGATCTGCAGTCTTTTTCATGAAGCCTTATGTGATGAAGACCAGGGGTCAGATTTATAAAGTTTGTGTACACACAAAATGAGACTCGAACTTTCGATGTAATAACTTGATTGGAGAACTTGTTGACGACAACTCTCACCCATCCATATGCAACATTTCCGAGAAATTATGAAACGACACCCTCGATCAATTAGAGGAACTACAACCAAATGAACTAATTAACAACTCACACTTATAATAATTCATATCTCCGAGCCGTTGACGTGACAAACATATTCAACTTCAAATGTGATGAATATGATGTACAGACTCTATTGTCCATCCATCCATCCATCCATTTTCCAACCCGCTATATCCTAACTACAGGGTCACGGGGGTCTGCTGGAGCCAATCCCAGCCAACACAGGGCGCAAGGCAGGAAACAAACTCTGGGCAGGGTGCCAGACCACCGCAGCAGACTCTATTGGAAGTGCTTTAAATCTGGCCATATTTGCACTGAACAACTTAACTTGGTTTTGCCATCAGTTTATATCTACTACCGGTTTTCGTTTTTCAGGATTAAAAACACTTTTTGTTAATAATTGCATTAAGTAAAATCACAGGTTTC
Organism: Erpetoichthys calabaricus; assembly: GCF_900747795.2. Lineage (NCBI taxonomy): Eukaryota > Metazoa > Chordata > Cladistia > Polypteriformes > Polypteridae > Erpetoichthys > Erpetoichthys calabaricus. The sequence continues at coordinate 179,438,924 of NC_041401.2, forward strand.
ATTCACACTCTGCGTACAGGGAGCTCTGAATCTTATGCTCTACAGCCTCTTCACAGCCTAATGGTTTTAAACAGCACACCTTATTTGTCGCTACTTGAAGATCACACAAATGGAGATATACCATGGGAACGAGCTTTTAGGGACTCTTTTTGGCCATGACGATGACTGGTTTATTAGCAGATTTAGGCTTCCAAGAGCCATTCTCTTAGGACTTTATACTGAGTTGGCCCCAGCGTCAGACAGGCAGACGGACATAAATTGGGCTCTACCTGCTCAATATGCAGGTTTCAATGATGGTTGCCATTCTCTCTTAAAAATAATGGTCCCTCAATGGCATTTTATGGTTCTTTACTGGGTTGTATAACAGTACTATCGCTTGACCAACCACCACTTCATCCCGGGAAGAGTTCTTTGCATAGGAAGCTGGAAGCTTTATGCGGATGAGTCTTTTAGGAAGTGAAAATGATTCCCCTGTGGTATCACTCTGAAGAACCACTCTGGCACCTTTATTTTTGAAGAGTGTACCTACAAGAGGGAACTGGCCAACAGGTCAGGAATATCTCAGCCAAGCTTCAGCTCCATCATGCCTGCAGTACTGGTAGCCATACACCAGCTGACGAGGCGCTATATCCAGTTTCCTTATGATGTATTCATAAAAGTGCAATCTGCATCAGTGTCCTGTCTTCCTAACGTAATATTAAATATTGCAATAAGGGCACCTAGTAAGAATGAAGCTGCGTTTGCTAACCGTAAGCAGGTTCATTGCATTAACGCATCTGTGATGCCAAGATGAGATTGACAAACTTCAGGACTACTGTGGCATAATGCCATGCAATAAGGCATCTCCAATTAGAGATGCCATTCGCAGATGGAAATTTGTGAGTATATATGAGCTTTTCCCACCCCTTGCACACACATACTGCTGGTGACGAGGGATGCACTTCGTCTTTTATTTATCCATCCATCCATCATCCAACCCGCTATATCCTAACACAGGGTCACAGGGGTCTGCTGGAGCCAATCCCAGCCAGCACAGGGCGCAAGGCAGGAAACAAACCCTGGGCAGGGTGCCAACCCTCCATAGGGCACACACCAAGCACACACTAGGGACAATTTAGAATCGGCAATGTACCTAACCTGCATGTTTTTTGACTGTGGGAGGAAACCGGAGTACCCGAAGGAAACCCACGCAGACACGGGGAGAACATGCAAACTTCACGCAGGGGGAACCGTCTTTATTTTTTTTATTTCAGGCCCACTGTGGCTAGTAGAGCTCATCGCATTCGCAGCAGCAGTAACTTGTTGCCATTCAATATACAGTATTTGTGCTTGTTGGTGACCCCCGTGCTCAGGTCACCACATAAAAGAATTTCTGTCTTACGCTACTTGATATGTAAGGTGAAGTTCTCTCTCCCGGAAAATGAAGGCCTGCAGCATTGTGCATGAGGTTGATTAGCACGCTTCATATATGGCGTCACGCATGCATGTCAAAGGATCACCTTCCAGGTTTATCAGAGATAAGTGATACCACCCTGGGGTGAGAGGGGGCACTGTTGCCTCACACTACCGTTTCTTTCTTCACCCATAGCAGCAAGAACATGCCCAGTGAGGGCAAGCAACTCTGTCCCCTTTAAGTGAGTGGTGTCTCACTTTGGACCTGAGCTCCCACCAGAACGGGGCTCCCAAGGAAGACTTGCTCTATTGAGTTGCTACCCGTAAAAGAAAAGTCATAAAGACTGCTCTTTGTTTCGGTTTAACTGCCATTAATGCCACTGAGTGTTTTCTTTTTGTTTAATATTATTTGTTAGGATTACAAGGGGTTACCCTGCTGGCACCCCAACACTTCCTTGAAGTCCACGTGTCCTTCCATCTGTCCACAATGGTTATTGTGTAATCCTGTGCGGAATTCAAGGTGCATTCACATACACACATTTATAGGAAAATTGTGATTTTTTGCATACTAAGATGCACATGCAAGGTTTTATAGATTAGGCTTTTTCCTGGTTTTGGAGTAAATAAACTTTCACACTCAAATGCATGCAGTGTTATAAATGAGACCCCATGATTCAAGCAATTTGGGCCATCAGTGGAGTCCATGGCTGGGCTAGACTGGCCTGTGATCTGTAAGATCCTCCGGTTTAAAGCTTCTTTTTTTGCAGGGAGTCTGTGAAGGATGCAAGGAGTCAAGATGATTTAGCACAGCGGCAATCCGGGAGTTAGCGTGCGGTTAGGGATTAGAATACAGAAGTCTATGGTTTCACTTTCCAACATCATTAACGTGACAAAAAAAATCTGTCAAAGCTTATTGTATGCCTCTGTCTCAAAACAACACTTGTTTATGATGCCAGTTCAAATGGTGTATGGCTTCCAGTACCACAGTTTTGTGTCTCAAGGAAAACAAATGAAGGCGAGTAGGCTCACAAATGTCAACGGTAATAACCAGGCATTAAAAATGAAAGAAGGGATTTGTGGCTTCTAATCATGTTGGTTGGACATGCAAGTAAGAATTTCACTGCTTGCTGTATATGCGACAGTATTAATACTACCAGTAGTAGTACAAAGGCTAAAAAAAAGCAATACAGCTGCCAATACCCATTCATAAAACATGGATGCTCAGCCACATTATAGTTTTATTAGTATGGCTACAGTGGGTGTTGCCAGATGACACCTCCTAACAAATCACAACAGGTGGGTCCAAAGACATGCACATTACGTGGACTGGTGCACCTACATTTTTGGGGCCCTGAAGCTAGAACTGTTATAGGGTAGCCCCTTCACAACTAGCAACGAGGTCTGAGTAAACACGCTTTTCTTCTTCAGTAGGGTTGTTACCATGATCATGTTTGTTTTCATTTACCCACTACATGTAGGGGTTTTAAAAACCCCTTCTCATAAAGTAGACACCCAACATTGTGAGACAAATGTGCACTTCTGGGGCCACTCTGGGATTAAGGGTCCTGATGTTTCATTATTTTCATAGTAGATTTGCCCGCCGAGTGTGTTCACCCTTCAGTGGGCTGGCGCTCCCAATTTAGTGATTGTTTCTGCCTGGTCCCCAGTGCTTACTGGGATAGCTTCCCTGTGTTCTGATTGTTTCTGCCTGGCCCCCAGTGCTTACTGGGATAGCTTCCCTGCATCCTGATTGTTTCTGCCTGGCCCCCAGTGCTTACTGGGATAGCTTCCCTGTGTTCTGATTGTTTCTGCCTGGCCCCCAGTGCTTACTGGGATAGCTTCCCTGTGTTCTGATTGTTTCTGCCTGGCCCCCAGTGCTTACTGGGATAGCTTCCCTGTGTCCTGATTGTTGCTGCTTGGCCCCCAATGCTTACTGGGATAGCTTCCCTGCATCCTGATTGTTTCTGCCTGGCCCCCAATGCTTACTGGGATAGCCTCCCTGCATCCTGATTGTTTCTGCCTGGCCCCCAGTGCTTACTGGGATAGCTTCCCTGCGTCCTGATTGTTTCTGCTTGGCCCCCAATGCTTACTGGGATAGCCTCCCTGCATCCTGATTGTTTCTGCCTGGCCCCCAGTGCTTACTGGGATAGCTTACCTGCATCCTGATTGTTTCTGCCTGGCCCCCAGTGTTTACTGGGATAGCTTTCCTGAGTTCTGATTGTTTCTGCCTGGCCGCCAGTGATTACTGGGATAGCCTCCCTGCGTCCTGATTGTTTCTGCCTGGCCCCCAGTGATTACTGGAATAGCTTCCCTGCATCCTGATTGTTTCTATGTGGCCCCCAGTGCTTACTGAGATAACTTCCCTGCGTCCTTATTGTTTCTATGTGGCCCCCAGTGCTTACTGGGATAGCTTCCTTGAGTCTTGATTGTTTCTGCCTGGCCCCCCATGCTTACTGGGATAGCTTCCCTGCATCCTGATGGTTTCTTCCTGGCCTCCAGTGCTTACTGGGATAGCTTCCCTGCGTCCTGATTGTTTCTGCCTGGCCCCCAGTGTTTACTGGGATAGCTTCCCTGCGTCCTGATTGTTTCTGCCTGGCCCCCAGTGTTTACTGGGATGGCCTCCCTACATCCCTGCACTGGATATCCAGCTTTAGAAAACAGACAGCTGTATGGATGACCAAACATTTTTTTTGGCTACAATCATAGGCAGGCTTACAATAAAACTATTAAGTATGGAAGTGTTCTGCTTGTATGGAACACAGTTATCCAGCTTACCTAGCATACTAAGAATCCAACTTACATCCCTCACTGGCCATGATAAAGCCCCCTCTTGAGGACCACTGGACTCTAGCATCCCAGGTTGGATGATCTTATAAGATAAAAATGCTGTGACGCGTGTTACTCATTACCACAAGAGCCATTTATAATGCATCGAGCACTGTCCCAAGGCAAAATAAGATCCAACACCAAGTTTGATGGGTTTCATATGCCGTTTAGCCCTGTGTCACTGTTTTCTACAATACCATAACCCCTGTGTGAATCTGACAAAAATGAATCTTTCAGTAATTTCACTCCCTGGATTAGCAGTTGCCTGCTGCTTTTGGGAGGTCGGATTCCTGATTAAGTCTGGTTCAGTAAGTGAGGTATGGATCAGCACACTGGGAAGAAGTAACTGCAATTAGACGCCAGCTTGGAGCACCAAATATGTGGAGTTTACACATGTTCTCTCCATGCCCTTGTAGACTGTTAAGTTGAGTGCTCCAAAAGTGTATGGTGGATGTGTATCCTGTGATAAATTAACATCCCACTCAGAATCAGTTTGCATTCTGTGCCTCTCCAGGTTCTGTTGAAAACAGTTTCATAAAATGAATGGATGAACAAAAGTACAGTTGACTTACCTCTACTCTACTGATGGACCAGCCATCTGCTTTCAGGGTTGTGTTGAATTTGAATGCCTGCCTGGCCAAACACATCCACTCTTACCCAACACCACCCTGAGGCTACAAAGAAACTAAAGGCGGCATGACCTATTGTCCCACATCCCAGGTGTCCCGCAGAAGGAGAATGTCTCTCCATCTACCCCACCCTCCTCTAGTAGTCAGGAAAAAATGTGTGCATGCCCACCCCTCGATATCCGTATCGGCTCTTCTTGATTATTAACCCCAGTCTCCTCACTGGTACGGACACAAACACACACTGCAATCCTTCTGCAACAAATACGCCGGGTTCCCCTGGAGTACACAGTATGCGCCCCAACAAGCCCCCCCCCGCCCCTATCCCTCTACCACCGTGACCTTTGGCGTTCTCGCCCATGCTTCCATCTGGCTTCTAAACAGGGGGGGTCTTCTCATTTGTAATTTACCTGACCAGGATGTCGCTCGTCCTCTTTGCCTTTTCTTCCCGTCTCCTTGCCGCGTTTCTCTCCGTGGGTCGCAGCTCTTCTCTTTCACTCTCTCCGTATCTGTGAAGGAATAAGCAGGGAAACCGCCCCGCCCCCCTCCGCCTTTCTCGGCCCCGCCCCTCCCCTCGCGACCGTAAAAGGTGAAGCAGCCGCCCCATCGAGGCGACGGCGCGCACTCGCACTCGCTCACGTACACACTCACTCACACACACACACACAAACGGGCGCGCGCGTTCTCGCGCTCGCAGACTCCCTGATTCCTCACCCACCCCCGCCCCCCACGTCGCTCCCAGTCCGCCAGCATTTTCAAGACTCCGTGCGCGCTGTGGGCTCAGACCTGCGATTCAGGTATGCGTGTGCATTCATCATTCATCCCCCACCCCGTGTCACGGCTCCTTTGTTACAAAACCTGCTTATCGGTATTTCCGTTCTGTGCCCTTTGTCTAAAAGTAGTTTTTTTCTGTCTTGGCCTTGTCGGGTTTTTTTTTTCTATACAGTCTTGATTAATATTTAATTTATCTCAGTGCTTTGTTACATAATCTCATCTGAATAAAACAAATAAAACATTCACACAATCTAAGAATAAAAAAAAACATATTTGGTATAAACGTCATCCGTCTTATTGCTCGTTATTTCAACCTTTAACCCTTTTTCAGAATGAAAATAGCCCTGGTCTGGAAGAAAGTCGAAGGTGCTGATTGATACAAGACACTTGGACAAGAATGAGTGTGCAAAAAGCATCTGGATGGGGGTGTCCAGGTGGAGAAGGTAAACACCTAAGTGCATTGTTTGGGTCATTTAGCATTTCACAAGCAAAGTAGGTGCAGCTTTATGTCTCCACTTCATCCAGACTACAAAAGGTATGCAGTGCAAGATGGTAGAGGTTGTGTACCCCATTCATATTTTAGAGGTAAACTGGGTGGGATGTTCATGTGCAACATAATAAAAAGCAGAACTGATGAGTCATTTAGTTCATTTAGTTATGGTCCTGTGAAGGGCCAGCTGTTGAAGATACTGTGGGGTAAAAGTAGGAGGCTGTCCTGTCTCTGCCTTTTGAACTTTGGAATTGAATAACACCGGTGTCAAGCAGCACAGTGAAGCTGTTGTCTCCTCGATCCAGAGTCCTGGGTTCAAATTCTATGCCCAGGCACTGAATGTGGTTTAAATGCTCTTTAATGATCCAGTTATTTATAGAAACCCGATTTCTAAAATGCCATGTCAAACCTTATTTCAGTTACAGAAATTAGGTTATTGGGCTCTGAGGAACCATTAGAACCATGAGAACAAACCAAATGAGAAGAGGCCATCCAGCCCAACAAAGCTCACCAGTCCTCTCCACTTCATTCTTCTAAAATAACATCAAGTTGAGTTTTGAGGGTCCCTAAAGTCCTCCTGTCTACCACACTACTTGATCAGTTACTCCACGTGGCTGGGGTTATTCGTGTAAAGAAAAACTTCCTAATGTTTGCGTGAAATTTATCCTTCACAAGTTTCCAACTGTGTCCCTGTGTTCTTCTTGAACTTATTTTAAAGTCACCGTCTTGATCCACTGGGCTAATCTCCTTCATAATTTTAAACACTTCAATTGGGTCTCCTCTTAATGTCCTTTTCTTAAACTGTAAAAGCTCAGCTCTTTGAATCTTTCCTCATCACTCATCCCCTGTAGCCTTGGAATCAGCCTCGTCACTCTTCTCTGGACATTCTCTAGTGCTGTTATGTCCTTTTTGTAGCCTGGAGACCTAAACTGCACCCAGTACTCCAGATGAGGCCTCACCAGTGTGTTATAAAACTTGAGCAGAACCTCCTTTGACTTGAACTCCACACATCAGACGCTATATAACCTGACATTCTGTGAGCCTTCTTCATGGATTCTGAACACAACATCTGGCAACTGATAGCTTAGAGTCCACTATGACTCCTAAATCCTTCTCATGAGGTGTACATTTTCAGACCTCTCATTATGTATTCAGACCTAACATTTTTACGTCCTACGTGTAATACTTTACATTTACTTCCTTTAAATTTCATCTGCCCCAAGTCTGCCAAGTCTGTATGCTGCCCAGGTTAACGAATATATATTTCTCCGTGAGTAACCTGGTTATTTGACCATGTAATCCCTCAAAATGGGTTCAAGTTAAGGATTCTGCAGCCTGTGTAAGTCTCTTGCTCTTTGTTCACCTGCGCATGTGTTAACTTGAGACGCAGAGCCTCAGAGCCATATGTCATCGCTGTTTTTGGTGGCAGTTTCTTGGCAGAAGCTCCTGAATATAATGAGCCGCAGTTTTCACGGCAGAAGTGATGTTACTACACAAACTCCTTAACCTTAACAATATAGATAGATAGATAGATAGATAGATAGATAGATAGATAGATAGATAGATAGATAGATAGATAAAAGGAACTTTATAATAGATAGATAGATAGATAGATAGATAGATAGATAGATAGATGAAAGGAACTATATCATAGATAGATAGATAGATAGATAGATAGATAGATAGATAGATAGATAGATAGATAGATAGATATGAAAGGCACTATATGATAGATAGGTAGGAAAGGCACTATATAATAGATAGATAGATAGATAGATAGATAGGAAAGGCACTATATATCTATTATATAGTTCCTTTCATCTATCTATCTATCTATCTATCTATCTATCTATCTATCTATCTATCTATCTATCTATCTATCTATCTATGATATAGTTCCTTTCATCTATCTATCTATCTATCTATCTATCTATCTATCTATCTATCTATCTATCTATCTATCTATCTATCTATCTATTATATAGTTCCTTTCATCTATCTATCTATCTATCTATCTATCTATCTATCTATCTATCTATCTATCTATCTATCTATCTATTAGATAGTATCTATCTATCTATCTAATAGATAGATAGATAGATAGATAGATAGATGAAAGGAACTATATAATAGATAGATAGATAGATAGATAGATAGATAGATAGATAGATAGATAGATAGATAGATAGATAGATGAAAGGAACTATATAATAGATAGATAGATAGATAGATAGATAGATAGATAGATAGATAGATAGATAGATGAAAGGAACTATATAATAGATAGATAGATAGATAGATAGATAGATAGATAGATAGATAGATAGATAGATAGATGAAAGGAACTATATAATAGATAGATAGATAGATAGATAGATAGATAGATAGATAGATAGATAGATAGATAGATAGATAGATAGATAGACAGATATGAAAGGCACTAAGTGGCAGGATTTGCCCTCTAGGCTGCTGTAAAAAGCCTCACACTATTCAGTGTGGTGCTGAGGTGCCACCCGTTGCACAGCTGTACTCGGATCTCAATCCTGGTGGTTTGCTGTGTGGTGGGTGCAGCAACGTGCTGTAATCAGCGCATGCTCCCAACCCAACAATCTGATCATGGAGGTTGTCACACACGTAGGAAGCAGCTAAAGGGCTTAAGTAATGGTAATACACATCCGATCAGGGGGTGGCGTGGTGCACTGAGTGTCTTTCTCAGTTCCCTGCAGACCTTTCCCGAGAAATCCTGCCAGGTTCCAGCACCTCCGAAGACCTCACTTTCTGGGCCCTTCGATGATGTCACTTCCTAAACAGCCTTTAAAGCCGCCATCTTACCACCAAGAAATCAGTTCTGTTTTTGACTCAGTCTTGTGAACAGCTCTGTTATTTTCAAAAGCCTTTTGTAGCCAGGGATATTATACGGGTGGCTGCCCCAAACCTTTTCATGATGTCTGGTCTGTGCTTATGTCACAAGGTCTACACAGTTTCCCTCCTGACATGCAGTGTGAATTGCTGGACCTTCTATGCACAGATGTCTGTCTTTTTAAATGACGTCCAATCGATTCAATTTGCCACAGGTGGACTCCAATCAAGTTCTAGAAACATCTCAAGGAGAGTCAAAGCAAACAGGACCACCTGAGCACAATTTGGAATGTCACAGCAAAGGGTCTGTACACTCATATAAATGAAAGATTTCAATTTTTGATTTTTAATGAATTTACAGACCTTTATGAAAACATGTTTTCACTTTGTCAATTATGGGTTTTTGTGTATAGACAGGTGGGCAAAAGTAGCAAATGTCCATCCATCCATCCATCCATTTTCCAACCCACTGAATCCGAACACAGGGTCACGGGGGTCTGCTGGAGCCAATCCCAGCCAACACAGGGCACAAGGCAGGAACCAATCCCAGGCAGGGTGCCAACCCACCGCAGGACACACACAAACACACCAAGCACACACTAGGGCCAATTTAGAATCGCCAATCCACCTAACCTGCATGTCTTTGGACTGTGGGAGGAAACCCACGCAGACACGGGGAGAACATGCAAACTCCACGCAGGGAGGACCCGGGAAGCGAACCCAGGTCTCCTTACTGTGAGGCAGCAGTGCTACCCACTGCGCCACCGTGCCGCCCAGTAGCAAATGTGTCCATTTAAAATTAAATCTTCATCACAATAAAGTGTGTAGGAAGTGAAGGATGTCTGAATGCTTTCTCATTCCACTGTATATCGAGTCCAAAGACATGCAGGTGATTCGGTAGACTGGTGATGCTAAATGGGCCCTGCTGTGTGTGTTCACCCTGTGATGAGCTGGCACTTTGTCCAGAGATTGAGCCTACCTTGCACATGATGCATGCTGGGATATGCCCCAGTTTCCCTATGACCCAGCTCTGGATAAATGTGTTTAGAAAATGGAAGGATGGATGCAGTGGCGTAGCTAGGGGTGGGCGGAGGGGTCGGTCTGCCCCGGGTGGCACATTTTTGGGGGCGGCATTATTGGCCAAAAGGCTCAGTACAATTTGTGTGTAAGCAGCAGGATTCAGAAAAATATCACTCATGAATGAAAAAAGTCAAATTCTTTGATTTGTATCCACAAATGCTGCAAAAATAATTTTCAGACTGTCCGTCTGTGACGGCATCAGATACAGCAGTTGAAATTTATGAGGCAATAACAAAAAGAAACAGAAACATTACACCGATAATATTTTCTAGGAAGATAAACAACTAATTTACAATTTAGAATTTCGTTTCGTTATCAATCCGAATGCATTCTTGCACCTATCCCCACCTATCATTTGTACACTACACTGGCTCTGGTTTTCGCAGCGTAATTATATTAAACTAATAATTAGAACACGGCTTATCAATGCGTCTATACTATATTCTTGTCTAGTTGATGCTTATATATAATTATATGCGAAAAAATATTGCTGTTTCTCTATATATGAATAAATCTATGCTAAACATTTCTTAATTTTTCTCTATACGTCATCTTAATTTTCTATTTCATATTCAGATATGTTGGAGGGCGACAAATTGAAGCACCGCCCCGCCCCGAGTGGCACGAACTCGAGCTACGCCACTGGATGGATGGACGTTCTCCCGTCCCAAGATATGGAGGTAGGCAGACCGGTAAGCCTAAATGAATCCATTATAAACCAGTATGTGTTTGAGCATCAGGATACTCTTGAATGTGCTCTACTAGCACGTCGTACTGAGATAAACCTCACACTGCAGTTAAGATGGGCTGTGGCTCCCTGTGACCATACACTGGAAAAAATTAGTTCACAAAATAGAAGAATGGCGACTGTGGTGGACTGGCATACCATAAAAGCAGGGGTCTCCAACTCCGGTCCAGGGGTGCTACTGTGATTGCTGGTTTTCATTCTAACCCTTTTCTTAATTAGTGACCAGTTTACATTGCTTATTCATTTATTTTGCTTTCATTTTAATTGGATTGCTATTTGAAATACAAATCAAGCAACCTGTGTCCATCATACAATATCTGAAACTAAAGAAAGGTGAAGGTCTCAAAAATGCTGATCTGCTCAGGTCCACAAAACACTGTGATTGTGTTCTTACCATGGAATTAAATAATGGGCAGTAATTAACAACAAGAATCAGCTTCCAATTATGAAACTGGTTGGAGTGAAATCGGTGGGAGTTTGAAGCTCCCTGACTTTTGGGCTCCCTCCACATCTCATTTCTGTTTGGGTGCTGTTTGGTGAATCAGAATATCTTTATTGTCATTGTAACAAATACAACGAAATTAGGTGCAATCCCTGCGGTGTCAAAAAAAATGTCCACTTATTTCTTCCAAAAAAACATCAAGTCGAGTTTTGAAAGTCCCCAACGTCCTACTGTCTACCACACTACTTGGTCACTTATTTCAATTGTCTATCGTTCTTTGCGTAAAGAAAAACTTCCTAATGGTTGTGTGAAATTTACTGTTCACAAGTTTCCAACGGTGTTCTTGATGAACTCAATGTAAAGTCACCATCTTGATCCACTGCACTAATTCCCTTCATAATTTTAAACACTTCAGTCAGGTCTCCTATTAATCTTCTTTTGTTTCAACTATAAAGGCTCAGCTCTTTTCATCTTTCCTCATAACTCATCCCCTTTAGCCCTCTAATCAGCCTTGTCACTCTTCTCTGGTCTTTTTCTAGTGCTGCTATGTCCTTTTTGTAGCCTGGAGCCCCAAACTGCACCCAATACTCCAGATGAGGCCTCACCAGTGTGTTATAAAGCTTGAGCAGAAACTCCTGTGACTTGTACTCCACACATCAAGGCGCTATATAACCTGACATTCTGTTTTCCTTCTTCATGGCTTCTGAACACTGCCTGGAAGTCGATAGCTTAGAGTCCACTATGACTCCTAAATCCTTCTCATCAGGCGTACTCTCTATTTTCAGACCCCCCATTGTGTATTCAAACCTCACATTTTTTCTTCCTATGTGGAATTCTTTACATTTACAGACATTAAATTTCATCTGTCACAGATCTGCCCAAGCCTATGTGCTGTCCAAGTCCTTCTGTGATGATTTAATGGATTCCAAATTATCTGCTAATCCACCTATCTTGGTATCATCTACAAACTTAACCAGCTTGTTACTTATATTCCTATCTAAATCATTTATATATATTAAAAATAGCAGCAGCCCTAGCACTGACCCTTGCTGGTCACCACTCTTAACGTCCCCCAATTCTGATAAGGTTCCTCACACCATCACCGTCTGCTTCCTGTATCTGAGCCATTTCTGTACCCATCTAAAAACATCACCCTGAACTCCCACTTCTTTTAGTTTGATGCCCACCCTCTCAGGTGGCACCTTATCAAATGCCTTCTGAAAGTCCAGATAAATAATCTCATGTGCTCCACTCTGATCGTATCCTTTTGTTGCCTCCTCAATGAATTCCAGCATGTTAGTAAAACACGACCTCCCTCTTCTGAACCCATGCTGACTGTTCAGAATAACTCCTGTCCTTGCCAGGTGTTGCTCAATCTTATCCTTAATAAGAAAAATTTAAATTATGACTCATATGAAATGACACCACTTATAGGGCTGGTTTCTAACACTCTCTCATTGCTTCCAGGGCAAGCTATAGTTCTACACAATCCTGCACTAGACAAAAATGGCTTCTGAAAAATAGGGATGGATGGTGACTACGGTGCAGAGGTTTGGTCCCACCTTATACCCAATTCCTTCTATATAGTTGGTTGTGACATTCTGTAATCCTGAAATGGAATAAGGTTCAGAAGATGGATGGATGGTATTTTAGGATGAAAGGCAGTGCTTGCTGCGATAGACTCCAGCTTCCCAATGACCCTGCTTTGGATAAGTGGGTTTAGAAAATGGATGAACAGATGGATGGATGAGGCAAAAGCGCGTATATTGTGTATTGGCCGAAGAAGTCCTAGTCTGTGTTTTCCTCCTTCAGCTATTTGTCCAACATTTAAACAAACCTCCTGCGTTTGTAGACACTGGTGTGAAACGAGCAGCCTCCTATGATTCATCCCGCCATAGAAGAGCATGAGTAAGTCTTTCCAGGAAAAGGTGAAAAAAAATATCCAAAGCACGTACAAAGTCAGCAACATTTGTGGGATAAGGAATGACGTGGGGAAAAAAAGAAAAACAAAACACTCAAATTAAAAAAAAACAAAAAGATAAACAATAACAAAAGGTGCCCAGCAAGCCGGTGGTCAAGATGGACCCTTTTCTAGGCTGTTTATTCCCAGCCATCAAGCCTAGTTCTGTGGACTCCACTTCTGCGGTGGGCTAAATAAATGCTGTGCAGCTGCTCTGTCGAAGACTCCAAGCTGTCAGGCCACATAGCTGATAAAGAGCAAGGAGGACATTGAGAAGTTGTACTCTCATAAAAAATAATAACGAAGAGCCATTTGAAACCAATGGGTTCTGAGGATGGCTTCATTATGACCATCTTTCAGAGATTCCATATTCTGGTTTCCCAACCCACCCAAAGATTTTGCCTTTTTGTGTGGCATCCTGAGCTTCATAGTTCCGAAGGATTTACTTTTGGGACTTTGACAGCAAATTTACTGGAAGACTCAAATGAATGAATCAATACATCTGTGATTTAAATATACAAATCCTTTTATAACATATGTAGAATGTCACACTGTTAAAAAATAAAAATTGGAGTATCACATAACTGAAATAAACCAAACTGGAAAACAAAACAGCACACATGGAGCAGATTGACAGTAAATGTTGGCAAAGAACACAGCAAAGCTTCAGTGTGGTTGGCACTGAAGAGCCATTTAGATATTAAAAATATGGTGATATTCCTCCATTAATAGTCAAATACAAGGGTCCATGGAGACCCGAGCTTATCATGGCTCCATCAAGGTACCAGCAGGGTACACTCAAGTCCACGCTCACATAGGGTCACTTCAAAAATGTTGTCTTTGGGTTGTGGAAGAAAAACCAGAGTATCCAGAGAAAAATAATAGGAAATGGGAAACTTCACAAGGGGAACGACTGGATCAGGATTCAAACATAAGTCTCAAGAAGCTACAGTTCAAAATTACAAATCAAACCATTCCGACATTGTGATTAAAGTGCACATTGCAGACTTTCATTGAAGGGGATTTACATACATTTCGCTCACACAACACTTTTTCTACACAGACGCCCCATTTCAGGGCACCATAACGTTTGGGACACTTGGCACCACAGGTGTTTGTGATTCCTCAGGTGGGCTTCATTACTTCATAAGATACCCTTGGCTTGTTTCTACCCTTTGGAGTCTGTAGTTGCTGTGGTTCAATATGAAAACAAGAGCTGTCCTAATGAAAGTCAAAGAAGCCATCATGAGGCTGAAAATCAAGAAAAAAACCATCGGAGACATCGGTGAAACCTTAGGATATCCAAAATCAACTGTATGGAATATCATTAAAAAGAAACTGGTGGGCTCAGTAATCATAAAGGGACTGGTAGGCCAAGGAAACTATCACTGCTGATGACAGAAGAAACCTCACAATGGTAAAGAAAAAGCCCTAAACGCCTGTGCGACAGACCAGAAACAGTCTTCAGGAGGCCAGTGTGGATGTGTCAGAGATGACTATCAGCAGAAGACTTCATGAACAGAAATACAGAGGACACACTGCAAGATGACAAGCACTAGTTAGCCACAAAAGCAGGATGGCCAGATTACAGTTTGTGAAAAAGAACTTCAAAGAGTCTGCAGAATTCTGGGAAAAGGTCTTGTGGACAGACGAGACAAAGATGAACCTGAGTGATGACAAGAGCAAAGTGTGGAGACGTGAAGGACCTGCCTGAGATCCAAAGCAGCCCACCTCATCTGTCACACCTGGCTGTTATGGGGTGTTATGACTTCAGCATGTGTGGCTGCCACAGGTCCTGGCACACTTCTTCTCATGGATGATGGAACTGTTGACAGCAGTGGCACAATGAATTCTGAGGTGTAGAGAAACATCTGATCTGCTCAAGTTCCAGTAAATGTCTCCAAACTCATTGGATGGCACTTCATCCTACAAGAAGTCAATGATCCCAAAAATACTGCTGAGGCAACACAGGAGTTCTTCAAAGCACAAAATGGAAAATTCTTGAGTAGCCAAGCCAGTCACCCGATTTAAATTCAATTGAGCAGGACTTACAAATGTTGAAGAGAAAACTTAAGGGGACAAGCCCCCCAAACCAGCAGGAGCTGAAGATGGCTGCATTAGAGCCTTTGCAGGGCATCACCCGAGAAGACCCTCAGCACCTGGTGATGTCTGTGAATCACAGACTTCAAGCAGTCATTGCATGCTGGGATATGCGACAAAGTCCTAAATATGACAACGACTTTAATAGACCTGCCATTACTGTGTCCCAAACATTATGGTGCCCTGAAGTGGGGGGACCGTGTAGAAGAAGTGTCGTGTGGCCGAAATGTATGCAAATCCCCTTAAAATGAAAGTCTGTAATGTGCCCTTCAATCACAATGTCTGAATTGTCTGATATGTAAAGTTAAACTGTGGAGCTGATGGATAAATCAAGGAAAAACGTGTCTTTGTCCCAAGCATTATGGAGGCCACTGTACATCAGTTGTTTTTCCCATTTCTAAACATGGCGTCAGTCTCTTAATTGAAGAGTGCATACGGTTTCAGACTTTTTGCCCATAAACAGATGTTGCTGCAGATCAACCTTTTCCCAAAACTGGCCATGGGTTACAATCTTCTTAATAATTCCTTGATGGATTGATTGGCAGTGCCACTCAGGGCCATCTTAACAGCATTATAGACCCCCGGGCAAAGCAATGCACTGGTGCCCCTACCTACACAACCACTCAGCAAGTCACAAAATACATAGATTAGCATGGGGCCCCTGGGCAATTGCTCAGCATACCCATGCGTTAAGATGGCCCTGATGCCACTGCACAGGCCTGAAGACAGCTGAAATCTTGTTATGATAGTGCACATGAACTGCCTAAGGTGATGTCCGGACACTGGTTTGGCTTTAAATGGCTGTCGCTCAGGACTCAAAGCAACTGTGGCTATGTTGCCTGGGACTGTTGAGCAGACTGGAAAAACGTGTTGCTGTAAGTGAGCAGACACCCGCCTGGTTTAGATCCTATCAAGATGACTGCTGCCGGTTGTTGGTTATAAACAATGAATGCGCTGAGGTCACGTCAGTCATTGCCTGCAAAGGATATGCGACAAAGTCCTAAATATGACGGCTTTAATCGACCTGCCATTGCTGTGACCTTAACGTTATGGTGCCCTGAAATGGGGGGGGGGGGGGTGGACCATGTAGAAAAAGTGTCATGTGGCCAAAATATCTGCAAATTCCCTTACATGAAAGTCTGCAATGTGCCCTTTAATTACATCTGAATTGTTTGATTTGTAATTTCTGTGCCCGAGTGCAGCAATGACAGGTCACAACAATGGAGAATAGTTTGGACACCAACTGGGTCGTCACGTTTCATGCAGGTCCCTAACTTAAATAAATGCCTTTCTGGTGCAGTTATACAAAAGAAACTCAATAGGCTCGTGTGTCGTCACAAAATCGGGTCCTTCACAGGAGCTCCGTCCGGCGGTCTGCTCTGCCTGTAAAGAGATGCCCCATGTACATCTAACACAAAGACAGATTTAGCACACAGGAGTTCGCCATATAAGAACTGCTAGGCAAGCATTAGAAGACAAGACAGGGACAACTGCAAAATGGGCATTTCTGTGTGCTAAAGTAAGCATGAAACTGTACCCTCTGTGCCTTGTTTGGGAATGGCATGATTCACCGAAGTGGGGGCCTGCACATGAAGGAAGAGTATAGGGTGGTCCAGATCTAATTATGCAATTTTCAATACGCTATAACTTATTAAGTTGATTACATAGAGAATTCACAGCACCTGCCCTGCACATAGAGATTTCATTTAAAATTCTTTTTGTTGCCGATAGATGGCAGCACCTGCCCTGCATTCCAAAATGGCGGGGAGACGGTTGTCAGCCGAACAGTTGCATAATTAGATCTGGACCACCCTATATAAAGCCTTGGAACATTGCCCGGCACACCTTTGAAGCCAATGGACAGATACGATCCGGAAAATCCTTCCAATGCAGTGGCGAAAATGGCAAACTCTTTACATCGGGCACCCACTCACGAAGGTCTTGTCATGGCTTCCTCGTCTGTTATTCAGCGTAAACCGTCATTAAAGAAAGCTAAGTTATTTCTCCTATGTGATTTCTTACCACCGTATCACAAATGGAGGGGTATCGCCTTTTTATATTACAGTAATCCCTCGCTATATCGCGCTTTGACTTTCGCAGCTTCACTCTATCGCGGATTTTATATGTAAGCATATTTAAATATATATCACGGATTTTTCGCTGGTTCGTGGGTTTCAGTAGACAATGGGTCTTTTAATTTCTGGTACATGCTTCCTCAGTTGGTTTGCCCAGTTGATTTCATACAAGGGACGCTATTGGCAGATGGCTGAGAAGCTACCCAATCAGAGCACGTATTACGTATTAAATAAAACTCCTTAAATATTTTGTGAGCATGGGGGCTATTCGCACCCCTAGAGAATACGGCCGCTCCTCAAAAAACACTGAAAGATTACCTTCACATTGCACCCTTCCTTGCTGGGCTTCCTTGCGGCTGCTTTGTCAAGCGATATGCTTCCCGCACGGTGCTTCGCATATTTAAAAGATCAAACAGCACGTATTCATTTTTGATTGTTTGCTTCTCTCTCTCTCTCTTGCTCGGACATTCTCTGCTCCTGACGGAGGGTGTGTGAGCAGGGGGGCTGTTTCCACCCCCTAGAGGATACGGACGCTCCTCAAAAAACGCTGAAAGATTACCTTCACATTGCTCCCTTCCTTGCTGGGCTTCCTTGCAGCTGCTTTGTCAAGCGACATGATTCCTGCACGGTGCTTCGCATACTTAAAAGCTCGATCAGCACCTATTGATTTCTCATTGTTTGCTTTTCTCTCTCTGACATTCTCTGCTCCTGACGCGCACTCCTTTGAAGAGGAAGAGATGTTTGCATTCTTTTAATTGTGAGACGGAACTGTCATCTCTGTCTTGTCATGGAGCACAGTTTAAACTTTTGAAAAAGAGACAAATGTTTGTTTGCAGTGTTTGAATAACGTTCCTGTCTCTCTACAACCTCCTGTGTTTCTGTGCAAATCTGTGACCCAAGCATGACCATATAAAAATAACCATATAAACATATGGTTTCTACTTCGCGGATTTTCACCTTTCGCGGGGGGTTCTGGAACGCAACCCCCGTGATCGAGGAGAGATTACTGTATATCTATATAGTTTCGGGTTATGTAACATGCCGCAATTACAAAAGAACTTATTCCAACAAGGGAGCTAGCGCCCCCTGCTGGATACAAGGTCTCAGTGAGGCTGATCTCTCAGGTCACCAAAACATTTTGACATTGTTCTTAGAAAAAACAGAAAATCAACAGTTTTAGAAATTTGTGGTGTAGCAGAATGAGAGCAGCAACAGGCCACGGAATTTAATTAACAGCAAGAATTGGCTCCTCATTAAGAAACTGGTTGGATTTTAAACCCCCAATTTAGCTGGTCATCTGTCAGCTCATTTCATGTCTCTTTTCTCTTTGGCTTTCATTTAATGATGAACAAAATCACACAGCACAGAAGATCATGGACACACAGCTCCCTGCGATCCATGACATCCACACTACACGCTGTCTCAGGAAAGTGAACCGCATCAGGCGGGACCCCAGGCACCCTGCACTGTCACTTTTCACCCTCCTCCCATCGGGGAAGCGACTAAAGTCCATTCGGATGCGCATCTCCAGGTTCAGGAACAGTTTCTACCCAACTGCAATCAGACTCATGAACAATCAGTAACCTTGTGTCACCTCCACTGCTACCTGCACATCTACTGTACTTCTGCCACTGTCTCTGTTTATTCCTAGAATTCTGGTTTTATTTATTTACTTATTTATATTCATTTATTTATTGTTTTTTTTTTGTCTATGTTCACTATCTGCGGGGGCACATGCAAGCAAGCATCTCATAGTACATGGTACTTGTACACATGACAATAAAGAATTGAATGAATGAATTGAATTGAATTGAATGAATCAATCAATTCAGAGGACTGAATCCTTCAAAATAGGGCTATGAAAATGAAGGGAAAAGAAATGAATTAGCAGTGAAACCTGCTCACTGATTAGAAAAAAGGGTTAGAATGAAGACCTGCAGCCACTGAGGCCCTCCAGGCCTAGAATTTGACATCTGTGGTCTGGGCTTCTTATATCATGTGGGTCAGAAGGGGCGGGGCTAAGTGACCTCACTGGGCAGTTTCTCAGAGCTGCAGGGAGAAACAGAATAGAAATGGTTAAGGACAGCACCCCCTGTCACCCTCAACGGGTTAACAACACATACCTCAAATGAGCCGGAGCATGCGTGACATTTTAAACTGTGGAGCAGAGGGGTGAATCAAGGAAAAAAATGTGTTTTTGTCCTGAACATTATGGGGGGGGGGGGGGGGGGGGGGGGCACTGTAAACAATAAATTACACACTCAAGGGCATTATGGGAAATTGTATTTAAAACTGAAGGCAGGAAGCACTTCTTCATGTAATCTAGAACAAATGACTAAGTCACATAGTAGAAGCAGAAACGTTGACAACTTTTAAAAATGTATCTGGATGAGATAGATAGATAGATAGATAGAGAGAGAGAGAGAGAGAGAGAGAGAGAGAGGTAGGTAGGTAGGTAGGTAGGTAGGTAGGTAGGTAGGTAGGTAGGTAGATACTTTATTAATCACAAGGGGAAATTCACATACTCCAGCAGCAGCATACTGATACAAAAAACAATATTAAATTAAAGATTGATAAGAATGCAGGTTAAAACAGACAATAACTTTATATAATGTTAATGTTTACCCCCCCCCCCGGGTGGAATTGAAGAATCACATAGTTTGGGGGAGGAACGATCTCCTCAGTCTGTCAGTGGAGCAGGACATTGACAGCAGTCTGTCGCGGAAGCTGCTCTTCTGTCTGGAGATGACACTGTTTAGTGGATGCAGTGGATTCTCCATAATTGATAGGAGCCTGCTGAGCGCCCGTTGCTCTGCCACCGATGACAAACTGTCCAGCTCCATGCCTACAATAGAGCCTGCCTTCCTTACCAGTTTGTCCAGGCTTGAGGCGTCCTTCTTCTTAATGCTGCCTCCCCAGCACACCACCGCGTAGAAGAGGGCATTCGCCACAACCGTCTGATAGAACATCTGCAGCATCTTATTGTAGATGTTGAAGGACGCCAGCCTTCTAAGGAAATATAGCCGGCTCTGTCCTTTCTTACACAGAGCATCAGTATTGGCAGTCCAGTCTAATTTATCATCCAGCTGCACTCCCAGGTATTTATAGGTCTGCACCATCTGCACACAGTCACCTCTGATGATCACGGGGTCCATGAGGGGTCTGGGCCTCCTAAAATCCACCACCAGCTCTTTGGTTTTGCTGGTGTTCAGGTGTAGGTGGTTTGAGTCGCACCATTTAACAAAGTCATTGATTAGGTCCCTATACTCCTCCTCCTGCCCACTCCTGATGCAGCCCACGATAGCAGTGTCGTCAGCGAACTTTTGCACGTGGCAGGACTCCAAGTTGTATTGGAAGTCCGATGTATATAGTCTGAACAGGACCGGAGAAAGTACAGTCCCCTGTGGCACTCCTGTGTTGCTGACCACAATGTCAGACGTGCAGTTCCCAAGACGCACATACTGAGGTCTGTCTTTAAGATAGTCCACGATCCATGCCACCAGGTATGAATCTACTCCCATCTCTGTCAGCTTGTCCCTAAGGAGCAGAGGTTGGTACCTCCTAGCAGTCAGTTGACCCATCGAGGTTTGATGGACTGAATGGTCAAATTTCTTATGCTCTTAGAAGAAGTCCCTGTCTGCCATTATTCCAATGAGCCTTAAGTCAGGAGGTGTGAAAAGATAGTAGTTCAGAAAACGGGCCACCGAGAGTGAGACAGACAAGGCTGAAGACTCACTGCTTCAGTTTAGCATACCCTGACTAGAGCTGCTGATTAACTGTACAGACTGCATCTCTGTTGTTAGTCATTAGCACTAAAACATAAGTAACATGATAGTTAGAATTTGTTACTAACCCTCACCTATTCTGTTTCTCTTCTTGGTACTCAAATGTGGCACTTGGTGACACGGCCCACCTGCCAAGTTGTTTTGCCTGCCTAAGGTAAAGTCATCCCTGATGGAGGATTGTAGGAATCGTAGGGTAGAGGGGTCCTTTCATCGGATTGGCTGGCCCAGCCCTGTTTCAGCTGTGGAATGGCCAATTGGGGGAGGCATCTTGATGGCCGAGGTCTCCAGGACTCTAAACAAATCCAAATCATATTATGGGATATCATCTACTGTTGAATTCTGCTCCATATTTGTAAAACTTTCATTTTTATACTGTATTGAGGATTTGTTCTGTTTTGCGTATTGTATTGTATTGACCCCCTTCTTTTTGACACCCACTGCACGCCCAACCTACCTGGTAAAGGGGTCTCTCATTGAACTGCCTTTTCCAAGGATTCTTCCATTTTTTTCCCTACAAGGGTTTTTTTGGGAGTTTTTCCTTGTCTTCTTAGAGAGTCAAGGCTGGCGGGCTGTCAAGAGGCCCATTGCGGCACTTCTTGTGTGATTTTGGGCTACACAAAAATAAACTGTATTGTATTGTATTTGTGATGGTTATAGGCAGCCCACCAGACAGATGGTGGTCCAAGCCCCTGTGATAGACGGCTGCACAGTTGGGATGCCTGGGACGTGGAAGGACCGGGAGAGCGCCAATACCTCCCTCGGGATGTGAGAGGGCTGCTGCCCTGGGGTGCAGATCGAAGATGGGATGCTCCACCCTGTTGGGGCACATGGCCACTGCCAGGGGGCGCCCAAACGTTCCAGGAAATATGGACTGCAGCACTTCCGCCATACCCAGAAGTGCTGCAGGAAGTTTGTCAGGAAGCACCTGGAGCACGTCCGGGAACTGTATAAAAGGGGAGCCGGAGTTGGGAGGTAGTGTGATGAAGCTTTACGAGAGAGGAGTGGAGGCAGCCTGAAGAGAAGGTTAAGGAATGTGAGTGACTTGTGTATTGTGCTGTGTTTGTATAAAGAAAGCACAATAAACGTGTGTGTTTTTGGACATAGCTGTCTTGGTGTCTGTTCGTGGTCAAGGCCGGGCTTCCACACCCCAGTTGGGGTAGCCAAAATTTTGTTTTTGTCTGTTTAACGTATACTTTATTACTCCTAGTGTTTATCCCCTACTTTGTCAGCTTTATTTTACTTTAAACCATCTTTATTATCATTTTCCCCTTCTGGACTTTCATTCCGGGTTAGGGGATGACTCAACTTGTCAACAAGCCTTATAAAACTGACAGATGGCTCGATGAATCGCACTTCCATTATACTGCTTTTGACTTGTGGTTGTGTCCACTCATTAAGGATGGCTTATGATGGGTGTACATTTAAAGTAGGGACAGAGTTTTTTCCCAGTGAACCCTTTCAAAGGGTGCTTTACACGGCACACAAACACACAATTCAAAGCAACAAGATAACAAAATAGATTACAAAAAAATATATATATATATATACTGTATCACAGGGAAATATTGACATACAGGGAAGAGCTTGTAAAACATTGGCACCAGCTCAAAATTGAAAACAAAGGACTGAATGTACAGAGAAGTTGTTTGTCAGGAAGCCTTTGACGGCTCAGCAGTGTGTGTGGATCAGCACGCTGGGTACAAAGTGGGCCCTCGTGAGCAGACAGAGCGTAGTGTCCTCATGGCTCACAGTACAGGGCTGTCTGAGGACCTCATGTGCCTCCACTGCGTCTGTGTGTGTCCCTCACTCCCCACCGTCAAACCCCAAAGATGTACTTCTTAGAGTAGGTGGCACCTCTAAATGTCCCAGTAGGAGTGAATTAACTGGCACCCTGTCTGGGGCTGATTTCTACCTTCCACCCTGTGCCGCCAAGATGGCACCAATGAACCAGAACTGGACTGAGTAGGAATGAAAATGGATGGAAAATGCTTGCTGGGGCTTCCGGTGGTACTTGGATATCCATATTACTAACCGAGAATAAACCGGATATGGACGCAGGGACACGGCAATGGGACCATGAGACGTACTGCGCAAGCGCACGTCTCATAAACCGCAAGCGAAGTCGTATCCACCGCGAACGAAGGAGGCACGGCCCAAGAACGAAAGAGCTCAACTAACGTGAATGAGAAATGAAGCAACAACGTGCCCATAGCTACCACTAACGACACAACCACACAGAAAAGAGGATTCTGTGCTGCACCCCAGAGTCAAACGTGAGAGGCTACGGAGGCCCCACAGGTCCACAAAGATAGTACGAAAGGCGCAGGCGTCACCGTCATATTGTGAGTGGCACTACTGCGGAGTGAAGTCGCAGGCATCACCGCCATATTGTGAGTGGCACTACTGCGGACTGAAGTTAGGAATAATGTGCTGCTTGGGATTGTACAAACCACTGAATGCTTTACACCAAATTCAAACACAATACAGCTCAACGATACAAACACGAGCCCACCTGGATAAGATCAATGTACGCAGGCGCCTACAACGCGCGTCTGAGACTGCGGAAGCAAAGCAGGCACGGGTTCAAAACGAAAGACCACAACTGACGGAGATAAATAATCTCTTTCAAATCTATTTCGGGTTACCCAAGACCAGGGGTTGGCGAGCGAAGCGAGCAGGGGGCGGAGCCCCCTAGTTACAACTGATGGAAACTTGTGGGCAGAATTTTAAAGACACCAATTGGCAAATCTGAAGTATTTCAGAGTTAATCTTATATCACACCTCCAGCTTATTCAAAACTCGTCTGCAAGAGTCCTTATTCGAACCAGCAGCAGCGAGCACATCACACCCATCCTGCTTCGCCTTCACTGGCTCCCTGTGCCTTACAGGATTGAATATAAAATCCTACTAATAACCTACAAAGCCTTAAACGGCCTCGCGCCAAACTACAACAACTAAATAAATATGGTATGGTATGGTACATCAGTGACCTTCTCCATCGCTATGTGCCTGTCCACCCACTAAGGTCCTCTGATTCTGGCAATCTTGTTGTACCCCACACTAATCTACACTCCATGGGTGACAGGGCCTTCAGCTGTATAGCGCCCAGACTCTGGAATGACCTACCGAAATTAATTAGATCAGCCGACTCCATGAATTCTTTTAAAAAACAACTCAAAACTCATCTGTTCAGGAAGGCTGTTAGCTCTACTTGACTTTATTGCCCTTCTCTCAGTTTACTTCTCTGTCAAGATGCTCTTGTAACCTGTGTGTGTGTGTGAGACCATCAATTATGTTGTCTGTTAGGCTTTTCTCTGAATGTACTGTCTTACTCTTCTCTATTTATTTATCTGGTTTAGTACAATGCTATATATTGTATAGCCTGCCGTTCTTTCTTAAACTCTGTGAAGTGCCTTGAGCATGGAAAAGGCGCTATATAAATAAAACATATTATTATTATTCTTAATGCATTCTGTGTGGTGAGGACTGATTGAGATCACTGATGTCAGGTAGAATGCCTAGTGTGGGCTGGGTGGTCTCGTGGCCTCAGAACCCCTGCAGATTTTGTTTTTTTTTTTCCTCCAGCCGTCTGGACTTTTTTTTTTTTATGCTTGTTCTGTCCTCCCCGGCCATCGGACCTTACTTTTATTTTGTTAATTAGTATTGCGTGATTTTATTTTTATATTTTCATCCTGTAAAGCACGGAGTATGAAAACATGCTATAGAAATAAATGTTGTTGTTGTTGTTGTTGTGCCATTTCTGGGACAGTTGATCACAACATAAAATCTCTTACCACCCATCCCAATTTTGAGTTGCACCCCCCAACCCCACCATTCAAAATTATATGACTACAAACCTGACTCTTGCTGCCAAATTTCAAGCCTGTGGTTTGTAAAACAAAAGCTGTGTGTAAAGAATAAACAATTGGGTTTTTAGGTAAGAGTTGAATAACGTAACTGACGGAGACATGTGGTCAGAATTTCATAGAGAAAGTTCCACAACGGCACGGTGGCGCAGTGGGTAGCGCTGCTGCCTCGCAGTTGGGAGATCTGGGGACCCGGGTTCACTTCCCAGGTCCTCCCTGCGTGGAGTTTGCATGTTCTCCCCGTGTCTGCGTGGGTTTCCTCCGGGCGCTCCGGTTTCCTCCCACAGTCCAAAGACATGCAGGTTAGGTGGATTGGCGATTCTAAATTGGCCCTAGTGTGTGCTTGGTGTGTGGGTGTGTTTGTGTGTGTCCTGCGGTGGGTTGGCACCCTGCCCGGGATTGGTTCCCTGCCTTGTGCCTTGTGTTGGCTGGGATTGGCTCCAGCAGACCCCCGTGACCCTGTGTTCGGATTCAGCGGGTTGGAAAATGGATGGATGGATAAAGTTCCACAAACCTCAAGTGCTTATAGTGAATTTCAAAAACTATCGTGCTAATCACTGCACTGCCTATGCATTTCGAGGATGATTGATCACACCAACACAAAATCTCTTGCCACCCGTCCCAATCTTGTGTAGCAAACCTCAAATACCCTGATCACTAATCCCACATTCAACAAGCAACCTCAGGCAAGGAAGTCTGTCAGATATCAAACTAGACAGGAATAAGACCACAAATAAACTTCTAACCCAATTAACCCCGAGAATTAGTGGGTGTGGCCAGATGGGGGGGGGGGGGGGTTAACTCTTAGAATCTGACTTCTCATTAATGGGACTTCAGGTCAGTGGCACTTATAGGGGAAAAGAAAGGTGGCTGAAAGAATGAAAGAAGAGGAAGAATAAAAAGAAAAGACAGCAGAAAGAAATGGGTCTTAAAAGTTCATTAAAGGTTCTCATTTGCATAAGCTATTTGAAGTGATCTGTGATTGGCCAGATATGTCATTGATTCAAAGTGATCTGTGATTGGCTGGCACTGGGACTGATTTAAACTCATCTGTGGCAGGCTTGCTTTACCACTGATTCACCTATCTAACTACCTTGTGTTTAAATAATAGAGAGTTAGAACATCTTTATTTTGAACTTCTCCTGGAAGTTCTGCAAAACCAGGATCAGGAGCAGACCCCATTATGACCACATCTGTTCAATTTACAGCAGACAACCTCAAACAGGGAAGTCTGTCAGATATGAAACTGACAGGAACTAGGCCATAATCCAAATTATAAACCAGTAAATACTGAGATGTAAGGCCGGTTGGGTGTGGCCGGACTTGTGGGGGGAAGGGGGTGAGTAACTTCTCGCGAATGGGACTGCTCCAGGTCGGCAGCACTTAATGGGGAAAAGACAGATAGCAGACTGGAAAGCCAGGAAAGGTGGTTAAAAGAAGAGGAAGAAAAACAATAAATGACAGCAGAAAGAAACAGGTCTTAAAAATTCATTAAAAGTCTTCATTTGCATAAAGTATTTGAAGTGATCTGTGATTGGGCAGATATGGCATTAATTCAAAGTGATCTGTGATTGGGCAGATATGGCATTAATTCAAAGTGATCTGTGATTGGCTGGTGCTGGGAGTGATTTAAAATGATCTCTGGTAGGCCCGCTCTATTAGTGATTTACCTATCTAACTACCTTGTGTTTAATTAATGGAGAGCTAGAACATCTTTATTTTGAACTTCTGGAAGCTCTGCAACACCCAGACCAGTGCAGCAAACCCCTCTCATTCAGACCACTACTCCCAAACCTCTGTTCAACGTTCAGCAGATAACATCAGATAAGGAAGTCTGTCTGATATCAAACTGACAGGAATAAGGTTGCATATAAAATTACAACCCAGTAAACACCATGATGCAATAAAGTATGGTTGTGGCTGGACCTGGGGGGTAACTCTTAGAATGTCGCTTCTCGCTAATGGGACTTAAGAGTGGCAATCATTGGGTACAAAAACAAAAAGCTGACTGGAAAGCCAGGAAAGGTGGTTGAAAGAGAAGGAAGAAGAAAAAAAAGAAAAGAGGCCATCTTCCTATTGAAAAGGCAGGTACAATGTCTTTCATCTGCTGTGTCACTGCTGCTGTTATGAAGAGGTGAAAGAACAGAGAAAGGCAGGATCAGAAATGGAAACACTCTTGAGAGATGAAGAGCACGTGGCTCACTGTGCATGTTTACCATGTTTGCACTAAGACAGAAGCTTCTGTACACTTGAGAACAATGAAGTCATCCCGCCAGAATAAACCTGGGTGTTGATAACAGTATGTTTGCCAAGAAGGCATCTGCAGGAATGGCACCCTGTGAAGTAGTCATTCCTCTGTTTATAAGCTGGTAAACTTCTATTTATCTATCCATTATGATGGGTGACCTCGGCCTTTACATGGCCAGGATGCTAACCGGGGAGAGAGCACCTGCACAGCACTACCTCCTCTGGGACGCTAGGGGGAAGCTGTCTTGGGCAGCTGTGGTGCCCCAGAGTCCCTCAGGGCACACTGGTAGTTGGAGGTTGGTGTCGCCCTGTTTTGTTCCGAGGGGGCCACCAGGGGGAGTTGCAGAGCCCCATACTTGACTCCCACCACACCTGGGAGTGCTTCTAGCTAATCATGATGAGCCCCCTGGAGCACTCCCAGGCGCTGAATAAAAGGAGCTGCCTCACTCCACTTGAGAAGCCAGAAGAAGAAGAGGCTGTATGCACCCTGGTGGTCCACACTATCTATCTATCTATCTATCTATCTATCTATCTATCTATCTATCTATCTATCTATCTATCTATCTATCTATCTATCTATCTATCTGTTATATAGTGCCTTTCACATCTATCTATCTATCATGGAATTTGACCCGGACACAGACAGGCAGACACGTTGTAAGTACCCCACACACGTTTATTGTGGTCTTCCATTAGTACAAGTATGTTCTCACAAACCCCAATACCCCACAGTTCTGGCCAACACACAATGGCTTTTCTTCAGACCGCCTCCTTCTCTCCTCCAGAGACCTATCTATCTATCTGTTATATAGTACCTTTCACATCTATCTATCTATCTATCTATCTATCTATCTATCTATCTATCTATCTATCTATCTATCTATCTATCTATCTATCTATCTATCTATCTATCTATCATATTTTGCCTTACATATATATATATATATATATATATATATATATATATATATATATATATATATATATATATATATATATATATATATCTGTTCAAAATGAAAGAGCAGATTTCAAAAAAATTTTTCAAACAAACTGTATAAGACAGAAACACATTCCGCACATCACTGGATAGAGGAAAGTTCAAAGTTTAAAAGCTCGCCTAAATTTACCAGTGAAAGCCACCGAGTGCTGACTTAATTTTTATGCAAGATGGCGCCCTGCCTCATTTCCACTTGGAGGTCCGGCGTTACCTGAACGACACCATTCCAGGGCAATGGATTGTTGGAGGTGGGCAACAAGATCTTGCTCATCGTCTATGGCCTCCCAAATCTCCAGACCTTACTCCCTGCAATTTTTATGTATGGGGGTACATTGAAGAAAGAGTGTTTGTTCCACCTATGCCCGCTAATCTTCAAGATTTGTGACATCGAATTGAGGCATCTGTGAATTCAGTAACTAGGGACCAGTTGACTCGTGTGTGGCAAGAAATGGTCTACTGTTTGATGTTTGTCGCGCTACACATGGTGCTCATGTTGAGTGCATGCAACCTCAAGGACCATAGGACCAAACTTTGAACTTTCCTCTACCCAGTGATGTGCGGAATGTGTTTCTGTCTTATACAGTTTGTTTGAAATAATTTTTTTAAATCTGCTCTTTCATTTTGAATAGCCCTGTATACTATATACAGTATATGAAGCTGTTACATCATGAATTATTAAACATAAGGAAAAGAATTGAATGTAACTCAAGGGTTAACAAAATGTAACTTGAAACTTCAAGCCAAAAGGTCTCGCCATCATAATTTTCCAAAGTTAGAATCAGGTAATTGAGTAACAAACACCCCACCACAAAGTGGGGATAAACTAATGGGAGAGCCCATACACCCCTCTAATTAACGGCACTAAGATCAATAGGACAATCTGCAAAACACCCCTCCTAAGGAAGCGGCATTCAGAATAATGAGGGAAATCAGCTTGAGTCAGAAATTACTGGTGGCTTTAGTTGACTGGAGGAGGTAATAAAGTTGTGCATATTAAGAGACCTGCGGTGGGTTGGCACCCTGCCCAGGATTGGTTCCCTGCCTTGTGCCCTGTGTTGGCTGGGATTGGCTCCAGCAGACCTCCGTGACCCTGTTTGGATTCAGCGGGTTGGAAAATGGATGGATGGATGGATGGATGGCTATTAAGAGACAGACAGCACAACGTAATAGATGAGTTATTGGTAAATAGAAAAATGTATAAAAGCAGATGAATTATTTGATTGCTCACTCCATGGATTGAGACATTTTTGACTAACTCTGAGCAAAATTAAGAAATGTTCTGCATCCTTATCTGGACTCCTTGATTGCCTGTTTTGAAGACAGATTAAAGTTTTTTTCCACGACACTATCTATCAGAGACAGTTATAGATAGGTGGCACCTGTATGGCAGTATTAAATCCTTAGAAAATACAAAGGAGTCTAAACATATACAGTGCCTTTAATACATACTCAAGAAAATCATACAAAAGGAGAGACCTGTAGCCCCTTTTTTACCCCACCTATAAAGGTCTTTAAAGCCTGTCTACAAAGAAAGGTGGCCTGCTTTTTCAATCACCACAGTACCACACCAAAAGCACAGTGGAAGAAAAATGAGACTTAGGGGTCACATAGTCATGTTGGGGTAATTCAGCTATTGCACATAAAGTGTTTAGGTGTGCTTTACACATTATTAAAGAAGTATTATAAAGGGTTAATAAGTATAGTCTATGCATATCGGGAAACCAGATAGTGAGCAACAAAGAACAAGAAGGTTCTCAGTGATGGTTCAAGAAGTTGGCTGACTATCATGTACCCAGTAAAACTTGACAGATGTCACAAACACAGGAACTCAAGAAGTATTGGAAAGTATTGTAACGACCAAGAAGTATTGTAACGACTTTTATTTTGGGGAATGTATGCTGGTTAATGCTTTCTCCTGGAAACATCTCATGTCTGTAGAATTAATCAGAATGAATGCAAGCCAGTGAACCAATCAGAGTAAGCAAAGGTTCAGCACTGTTATGCAAATTCAGTTGTCTACCTATATAAGATTGACTCTCTGTCTTTGTTCTGTGACCATTTGCTGACAACCTCTGCCCAGGGCACTGTTGGGAGCATACGCTGATAGTGCGTTGCTGCACTCACCACATGCCAAACCACTGTCCCTTAAAAATCGCTGTAACAGGATGCTTCCTCTTCAGCATTTGCAGAAGAGACAATAATAGACACAATGGGCAAGCTTCCTCCTGCCTGGTTCTTCAAGTTGATTATTAATAGATACTAAGGGGCTTCACCCCCTGCTCACTTCGTTTGCCAACTACCTCACCCCACCTGTGCTACATGCCAGCAACTTCGCATCTCTGCCACACGTGTATGTGTATTTCACTTTCACCAAACAACAGATCTTTTAATTCTCGTGGGTAGACCTCTTCATTGGGAAGAAACACTACTTTTCCCTGATGGCAATACAAATTAGATGATCTACAAGACTCCGACTTAAAGTTTAAAGCCAAACAATATCTACATACTTCTGTCATATCACCTATGTCCATATATATTTCTTTTTTCGCTTTTACCTTTTTGTTAATATCGCATTGAATTTTGATTCTGTGTTTGGAATTACATGGTGACAACACAATGCATAACTGCCCATAAGTGAATATCGTTTCTTTCTCTCTACAAGAAATGTGTCTGACAATAGCATTCACACGAATGAGAAATGATTGAACCGTGTGCGTGGTTATGTGACCAGAATTTTTTCAAATCTCTTTGCATAAGATCTTGTCTCGCGGGGCTTGACATTTTCTTTCACGGGATTTCACTTTCACCAAACAACAAATCTTTTAATTCTCGTGGATACGCCTATTCATTGCGAAGAAACACTACGTTTCCCTGATGGAAACATGAATTAGACGATCTACAAGCCTCCGACTTAAAGTTTAAACCCGAACAATATCTTCCATTATCTATAACCTGCTCTGCATGTGTACCGTGCCATGTTTTTGAATTCTTTACGACGTTCTACTTTGTTATCTACTCTTTGTCTTTTATTTCCGGCTCCAGGGTGTGGTTAAATCTCTTGGCACAAAGGCGCGTCTCGCAGGACGTGAAAGTGTCTCTCTGAGAAAGTCACGTCTCGTCTCCTTCCAAGATTCTTTTTTATAATAGAGAGACATACGTAAGGTAACATCTTTTTTCCACAGCACTTCTCTTCTCATCCTCCATCTCTTCTATACTCTCTTTCCACTCATCTTATGGGATGGGAGAAGAAAAGTATAAACCTGGATAGAAACTCACATGGATACAAGGAGAACATGCAAACTCCACCAAGGGTGCTGGCTGGGATTTGCATCTGAAATCTACTTGAGCTGTCAGGCCACAGCGCCACTTATTACATGACACAAAAAGATAACCTGAGAGGAAGAGATCTGGGCTATCGCTCCTTACTTTATTTAGCACTGTTCCATGGTGTGTGCTGTCAGAGAGAGAGATTAAAATAATCCAAAAACTTTTTTTATAGTCGTCCATCATGAACACTTTATAAACTCTTAACCATCTGGTCACCTCTGTTGGAGGGAAAGTTCAGTAAGAGCTGAACATTTTGTAGATGATATGTACTGACTCTGCAGTGGGCTGATGTCGTATCCAGGGCTGATTTTCAAGAAAAGAACTGATTGGATTTGCTCAGCCCCGTGGGACCCCAAGTTTCCTTAAAAAGGTGTGAGAATGTCCGGTTATTTATGGTCTAAAAATTCCTTCCATGTAAGAAAACTGTACATTTTTAACATATTAAACAGCAACAAAAAAAAATGTTTCTTAAAAGTGCAAATAAAAACTGTATTTATTAAGAATTGTAAAATAGCAAGACATTCTCTGACCTACATGATCAGACTCAGGGTCCTCAGGTGCTGGGCCTTAACCCAACAGCATGGAGTACGAGGGACGAATAAACCACAGGACCCAGTCATGCAGAGACCCTCACAGAACCAATTTAGAATTATGTGGCGTTTCAGCCCTTGAACACAGACAGACAGACCTCAGATGTCCAAAAACACACACGTTTATTTCCTTTACGTCTTACAACACTACACAATACACTAAAAAGCCCCTTCTTCTCTTTACTCTCTCTGAATTCTTCTGCCACTTCTACTCAGCTCCAGCTCCAGCTCCAGCTCCAGCTCCAGCCTCCCGACTCCAGCTCATCTAATAGAGTGAGGTGGCCCCTTTTATAATGCCAGGTGCTCCGTGATGATCTTCCGTCAGCACTTCCTGGTATGGCGGAAGTGCTGCAGTCCAAGGCTCTGTAATCCTCCGGGCCCCAACTGGATTGAGCTTCTAAGCTCTGGTCCTGTGGCCCCAATGTAAACCAGGTTGGCTGCCCTCTTGTGTCCCGAGGGAGGTATTGTCCTTCTCCTGGTCCTTCCACCTACCAGGTGTCCTGGCTGGACAGGACCCCCAGCCGTCAGCCACAATTACCAGTCAGTTGTAATCTGCACAGTTTTTGAGCATAAGGGAGAAAAACCCATACAGCCTTCTGGAGAACATGTAAACTCCACACAACAGAAGCGGCCAGGCAGCATTCCACACTGTCAACTGCATCTCTTCAGAAAGCTTCTTGTTCTTTGTGTTGATATTCTTTTTCTTCTTCTTCTTCTTTCGGCTGCTCCCATTAGGGGTCGCCACAGCGGATCATCTTGTTCCATATCTTTCTGTCATCTGCATCACCTGCATGTCCTCTCTCACCACATCCATAAACCTTCTCTTAGGCCTTCCTCTTCTCCTCATGCCTGGCAGCTCTATCCTTAGCACCCTTCTCCCAATATGCCCAGCATCTCTCCTCTGCACATGTCCAAACCAACGCAATCTCGCCTCTCTGACTTTGTCTCCCAACCATCCAACCTGAGCTGACCCTCTAATGTCCTCATTTCTAATCCTATCCATCCTCGTCACACCCAATGCAAATCTTTTCCTTTTTTTCCGGGACAACATGATGCACTCCAATTCATACAGCACAGACACATATGTGACACTTTTTGTGTCATCAGCCCTGAAACCTGAGCTGTCCCCCACACTGGTTATGCATCCTGCCAGGCTGTCATTAGCTTTGTTCAGTGTTAGATATGCCAAGGGTGGAGTGCCTGACAAACAAACCTGTAGCTCTGTACAAACATCGTGTTCATAGACGTGCCACCTATCAAATGAAACTGCCAGTGTATTAGAGCTATCATTCTGAGGTAATCCAGAAAAGCAAGAAGAAAAGGGGAGAAACATTTGAGTGGCTATGCCACTGTACCTTTCAAAGACATGTCATTCTCTTCAAACTTGCATGATTTATTATTTTAATTTTTGGTACAAGTGAGTCAGAATCCATGTGATGGGCAGCAATGGGCACATGGCAGGAAGCAAACTTGGATGAGATGCTAATGCTTTACAAAGAATTGAGACTTGAATGCAGTCGTGCAACAGGTGGCACCATTTGAATATTACCAGCACCTCTGACCTGCCTGCCATTTCTATTTATTTAGGTGAATACTTGTTGAATGTTCACGTTGTTGGATTTTTAATATGCAAGAATAAAGGTGGCAAACAAAGCCACTAAAATAACTTGAATCTGGATGTATGTGCAATAATGGACTGGCACCCTGTGCAGTGCTGCCCCCCAGTAAAACAAAACTAAAAGTCAAACAACCCTGAACTACTTTAAGCATGTTGTAGAATTGTATGTTATATAGGGTGGGGCATAAAGATCTCCCACAATTTGAAGGGGTATACAAAATGATCAAAGCTATCTAAAAAAATTGCATATATTTCTGAAAAGTTCATGAAAATGGTTTGTTTTAATGGGTTTTAAAAATCATATCAGATAAATGGCGGCTGTTGTTGGCAATACATTGCTAAAGACGTTCCTGGAGGTTCTCCATCACTCTCTGGGTCATCTCAGGTGTCGATTTCCTGTCTGATCCTTTCCTTCAAATCCTCAAGAGATCGAGGATGAATTTTGAAACCCTTTTCCTCTAGGTATCCCCAAAGGAAAAAGTCACATGGGCTTAAATCTGGTGACCGTGCCGGCCAACCCACGTCTCCCCTTAAAGAGATCAAATAAATGCCCAGGGAACATTTCCCTCAACACTCCGAGCGAACGGCGTCCTATTGAATCCACACATGTTCTGTCCTAGGTCTGCCTGGTGGACCCAGTGGCCCATTGGCGCATCTCTGCATCGCTATCACAGTACGGTTGTTCTCATAATACGCTTGAAAGACAAAGCCCTGATGTTCATCGGTCCAACTCAAGATGGGTACTGAAAACGGTAGAGACTAACATACCGAATGAGACCTATCAAACCTCTCTACCCCCACTAAAGCCCCCACAGTTCTCCCTCGAGATCTGGGAGATCTTTATGCCTCACCCTGTATTATGCCTGTTAGTAGTAAGGCATGTCCGTCTCTGGGGTACGGGTGTGCCTGTGGTCTTCTGATCAATACCAGCTTGGTACCCGTCTCAGCTTTGAGTCTGTTGGCCTACTAGGCCATGATCCACATCCAAAAATCTCAGCTGCACACCAGCCTGATCGCTTGTTGAGACCGGTATGTGATGGAATTGAAGTGACTGTCAGCACTAAGGGGTTTATAACTGTCACTCCCTCTCTCATCTCTCTATGAAGACACCCATCTGTTTGTTGGTCTACTTTGTGTTTCTTTTTTCTCCTTTTTTATATTAGTCACTTGTATACAGCTGTGTTCACTTATGATGCTACTGTACTGTATATACTGTCTGCAGCTCATTCTTTTTTACATTTTGCACTCATATTTTTGTTATTCAATATAGTATTCCCATATTTCTTGAGTTTTTGCAAAACCTAAATTTTTCCCTTTGGACAAGTAAAGTTCTATCTATCTATCTATCTATCTATCTATCTATCTATCTATCTATCTATCTATCTATCTATCTATCTATCTATCTATCTATCTATCTATCTATCTAAGAAGGACGCTATATAGCACCTGACCAGACACAGATTGACACGGAGGCACGTTTAAAATAGAACAAATATTTATTTTTCTTCGACTGTGGGCTATGCCTTCCTCGTACCCACAGACACAACACAGTCCCAAAGCACAGTACACTAAACACACTCTTCTTCTTCTCTCCTCCACCACCCCTCCTCCTCAGCAAGCTTTGTCCTCCTTCCTCCCGACTCTGGCCGCTGACTCCCTTTTATTGGCACCCAGAAGTGCTCCAGGTGCTTGATTGGCGACATCCGGCTGCACTTCCGGGTGTGGTGAAACAAGGTGCCCAAAAGGGGCTAACAGCTCCTGCTGCAGCACCCCCTGGCGGTGCCTGCTGAACCCAACAGGGCTGCACCAAACTCCAACCCCCATGAAGCCCTGCGGGAATCCGAGGCACCACTGCAACCCAGGGAGGCTGCCATCTGGCATCCAGGGGGAGAAACTGGGCTTCCCACCCTTGTCCTCCTGGCAGATGTGGTGAAGGGGCATCCCGGCCAGGCATGGGCCCCGGCCATCCGTCACACTATCTATCTAACTTTCTATCTATCATATAGTTCCTTTCATCTATCTATCATATAGTTCCTTTCATCCATCCATCTATTTATCTATCATATAGTTCCTTTCATCTATCTATCATATAGTTCCTTTCATCCATCTATCTATCTATCTATCTATCTATCTATCTATCTATCTATCTATCTATCTATCTATCTATCTATCTATCTATCTATCTATCTATCATATAGTTCCTTTCATCTATCATATAGTTCCTTTCATCCATCCATCTATTTATCTATCATATAGTTCCTTTCATCTATCTATCATATAGTTCCTTTCATCTATCTATCTATCTATCTATCTATCTATCTATCTATCTATCTATCTATCTATCTATCTATCTATCTATCTATCTATCTATCTATCTAGTGTGTCAGGGAATGGTGGATTGGTAATATTGAACTGGCTCTAGTGTGTATGTGTGTGTTTGTCCTGCAGTAGACTGGCACCCTGTCCATGGTTTGTTTGTGCCTTGTGCCCAGTGGCATATCTAGGGGCGGGCAGAAGGGGAGATCCGCTCCAGGCAGCACATTTTTGGGGGCGGCATTATTGGCCAAAAAGCTCAGTACAATTCATGTGTAAGCAGCAGGGTTCGGAAAAATATTACTCGTGAATGAAAAACGTAAAATTCTCTGTTTTTTATCCACAGATGCTTCAAAAATCATTTTCAGACTGTCCTTCTGTGACGGCATCAGACACAGCAGTTGAAATTTATGCGGCGATAACAAAAATAAACAGAAACATTACACCAATAATAATTTAAAGGAAGATAAACAGCTAATTTACAATTTAGAATTTCGTTTCGTTATCAATCCGAATGCGTTCTTGCTTTGCCCAGAAAACATGCCCACCTATCACTTGTACACTACACTGGCTCTGGTTTTCACAACGTAATTATATTAAACTAATAATTAGAACACGGCTTATCAGTGCGTCTATATCATATTCTTGTCTACTTGATGCTTATAAATAATTATATGTGCACAAATTATTGCTGTTTCTCTATGCATGAATAAATCTATGCAAAATTCGTTTTTCTCTATACGTCATTTTAATTTCCTATGTAAATATGTTAACATATTCAGATATGTTGGAGGGCGGCAAATTGAAACACCGCCCCGCCCGAACTCGAGCTACGCCACTGCTTGTGCCCTATGCTAGCAGGGATAGGCTCCAGCACCCACCATGACCCTCTTCAGGGCTAAGTAGGTTAGAAAATGACAGACTAATCTCAGCAGGTCTTCTCTCTCTACACTTTCCAAATCACTCAGTACCCCCTCTGTAGTTCCTGTTAGTGCCAGGAGGTTATCTACTTCCTCACAGCCCAAAAAATTGTTGAGATTTACTAAGAAAGACTTGCACTTCCAAGTATCAGTAGCTGAGAGACAAAAATGGCAAAGAATGGTGGTCCTTGCTCTCTGTTTTTTAAAGTCATCTTGTGCCAACTCAGAGTAGTGGACTGTCTTGTCCCAGACACAGGATTATTCCGGGCATTTCTATGGAACCCTAGTGCTTAAATATCCATCTGTAGAGGTTTGAAATACTTGTTTATGAAGAATTGGCTAACGACTAGTTTTTCATTCAAACCTAACTGGCCAGATATTTGCTTTTCTATCTCACTCCTTGGTGGAGCCCATTTGTGCTGATAAGCGTGGCAGGTGATGTCGGGGCTGCTCCTACTTCTCAGTCAAAGGTGTGTCCTTATCAGCCCTGTTCAAGTCAAGGATGGCCATCCAAAGTGGTTTATAAACAGAAAACATCACAAATGCTCGAGCTTTCAAACCATCCTGATATGGCAATGCTGGTGATCCCTGCAGATACTTCACTCCCAACACAAAACACTCACCTTAGCCAAGGGGAGAGATGCCTTTGATCCTTAGATATTGTTCTGGTTTTCTTTGTGATATCCTGGAGAATTTAAGACCGCGCCCCATAGAGAGAGATTTTAGCAAAATAGTCACTGCTTGGATGATTGATTTCTGCCCCAGGCTTGTTCCTTCCTGGAAAATATAACTCTGTATTGATTTAAAGGAACCTAAGAATCTTAGAAATGTCTTTGTGGTCATTTCCATACTAACAGATATAAACAGCGTATCTTCTAGAGATGTTCATGAATTCATTTTGTTTTATCATGGCATGATGTGTCTCTCCAAAATATTTATGCCAAGTAATTCAATGCGATCTTAAGGGCCAACATTATTCAGATCGGGCATGGCTGACCAATTTCAGGCCTGACTTGGCCACCCGAGTGTTCAAAGAGGTGATCTGAGTCATCCTCTTAATTCGGTTGGGTATAGTGCTGGAGAGAAGGCTAAACATTTCACAAATGAAGACTGCATGTCTGACTGATTACCTAGTATGACCCAAAAAAAAATTAAAACACTAAAATCTGGAGTCATAGACATGAAAATGGCCTGGCATAACAGACAGAGTTTTAAAAAAAGCCATTTCTGAAACTGCCAAATAAAAAGAAAAGACTAAAATGTATAAAAGAACATAGGCATTGGGCAGAAGGCGACTGGAAAAACATATTAGGATCAGAACTCTGGAATCACCTGGGGCCTCATGTATAAACGGTGCGTACGCACAGAAATGTTGCGTACTCCCGTTTCCACGCTCAAATCGCGATGTATAAAACCTAAACTTGGCATAAAGCCACGCACATTTCCACGGTACCTCATACCTTGGCGTACGCAATTTCTCCGATCGGTTTTGCAGACTGGCGGCACCCAGTGTCAAAGCAGTGCTACTGTTCCTGTGTGGTTACCCTTTCTTTCTTAGCTACACATTCCTGACGCGGCTTTATAAATACACTGAACCTAACTGCATATTGTTTATTAGTGTAATGTATCTGATTGTAATTAACCTGCAGCAATATAATGGTCCAGGAAATAGCCATAGTATTCCAAATACCATAACTGCTTTAGCGTTGTAACTCTCACTGCATCTTCTTCTTCTTTCAACTGCTCCCGTTAAGGGTTGCCACAGCAGATCATCTTTTTCCAAATTACTCTCACTGCACCACTCGGAGTATTTATATCACTGTATCTGAGTGGGGAATCACAGCAGCAGCTGATCGGAAAGAGAAATATCGGTATACAGCATGAAGCAGACGCTGCCTGAGCCAAGGCAAAACATAGAGACTTCCCAGTACGGACTTCGCGGTTTAGAAAAAGTTTCATCCCAAGAACTCTAAACGCACTCAATCAGTCCATCAAGTGCTCCTTGTAGAACTGTTTACTTATAAGTACAATTACCTTACTGTAAACTTGCACTACAGTTATAATATTGCACAACCTGCACCACTTTATAAAGTACGTATTTACATATGATGACGGTATTCATTTTTAAGATGAAATGCAGCAAAATATGTTGATTATATTATACAGCTAAAACTTTAACTTTATTTAAATAATCTATACAGTAATCCCTCGCTATATCGCGCTTCGCCTTTCGCGGCTTCACTCTATCGCGGATTTTATATGTAAGCATATTTAAATATATATCGCGGATTTTTTGCTGGTTCGCGGATTTCTGCGGACAATGGGTCTTTTAATTTCTGGTACATGCTTCCTCAGTTGGTTTGCCCAGTTGATTTCATACAAGGGACGCTATTGGCAGATGGCTGAGAAGCTACTCAACTTACTTTTCTCTCTCTCTCTCTCTTGCGCTGACTTTCTCTGATCCTGACGGAGGGGGTGTGAGCACCTCGTCTAAAAATGCTGAAAGATTATCTTCACGTTGCTACCTTCTGTGCAGCTGCTCCGTGAAGCGACATGCTGCACGGTGCTTCACATACTTAAAAGCTCGAAGGGCACGTATTGATTTTTGATTTTGTTTTTCTCTCTCTCTCTCTCTCTCTCTCTCTGCTCCTGATGGAGGGGGTGTGAGCTGCCGCCTTCAACAGCTTTGTGCCGCGGTGCTTCGCATACTTAAAAGCCAAACAGCACTATTGATTTGTTTGCTTTCCTCTCTCTTTCTGACAATCTCTGCTCCTGACGCGCACTCCTTTGAAGAGGAAGATATGTTTGCATTCTTTTAATTGTGAGATGGAATTGTCATCTCTGTCTTGTCATGGAGCACAGTTTAAACTTTTGAAAAAGAGACAAATGTTTGTTTGCAGTGTTTGAATAACGTTCCTGTCTCTCTACAACCTCCTATGTTTCTGCGCAAATCTGTGACCCAAGCATGACAATATAAAAATAACCATATAAACATATGGTTTCTACTTCGCGGATTTTCACGTTTCGCGGGGGGGTCTGGAACGCAACCCCGGCGATGGAGGAGGGATTACTGTATTGTTGATAATTAAACATGTGAGGACACGGTGCCGCAGCGCTAGCTAGTTCAGGGATTGTTCCTGCATTGCGTTAGTATTCTTGCACTGACGCGACACTGGAAGGATAGACGAATAGAATAATTAAACATGTACTACGAAGATATTTCAATGTTCCTTAAATGTTTTGAAGAATCGGCGTTCTAAGCTTACAGATGGCTTAACGTGTATTGCAGAGTTGATTGTGTGGCGATTGGGCATTTGGAGAAAGAAAAGTAAGGACAGGAACTGGAGGTTAGTACGTTTGAAAGAGACAGTACTGCTGGGATAAATTATTTCATTGAAGGTCGCGCATGGTGCAGCAAGACTCTTGCATGAGACATGAACAAGCACTGCGCCACCGTGTTCCCATGTTTAATAACATGCTTTCATTCCTATCATCATGAAAATGATATCACGTATACATCTCAGTATTTTAATTATTCAGAGAGCTGTAATATCACGAATGTAATGGATACTGTGTCCTGTCGGAGAAAGAGAAAGAACGGAAGCACAGTGATTCACACACAAAGAGCACATAGAAGATCAAATACAGAACAAAGCATTTAACGTGCTACTTGAGAAACTAGTAAAATAAATGATTTTAAAATGAAGTTTATGATGTTCTACTTTAATGGCAAAATAAACTACATGATTAAAGTGGAAATTTTGAGATTAAAGTTGACATTTCGTGCTTTTTTCCCCACTGTGTGCCTATTTTTTTTCTCTGTACCCTAATACGCTTTCATATGACACTCAGACAGTGGGCTACGAGTCGCCTTTTCACGGCGACTTTGATATGTGATTTCTTTTTTATTTCGGGCACTGTGCGACTTTGTGAACTTGAGCTTTCGAATTTCTCTGACACTTTGTCACTCGATCAACTTCCTTTTGTTGATTATACCACTGTTTAAACCAACAAATAGTACGTTTTTCCTTTGCCTCCACTTGGTATTCGCTGAAATTCTTATATTTTCCCCCGTGCTTTTCCCATTGTCTTTTCACAGAAGGCTATTTATATTGATTTGCATATTCAAAGAGGCGTAATTCTGGGAGGAGTTGGGGCGGGACAGAAGGCGCGTCCACGTGCGTTACTTTTCACGCTGATCGGGATTTATGTAGTGGAAGAACATGAAATTTTGCGTGCGCACAGATTCCTGCATCTGGATTTTTCTGTGCGTACGCACAATCCCACTTTTGTGCTTACGCCATGTTATAGTGTGAGTTCTACGCACGGTGTTATACATGAGGCCCCTGGTCTCTCTTGCAGCTGACACTGGTATTTGACGCATATTTAAAGAATCCAATGGTTGACCCGTAAGGCGTTCGTTACTTAAACCACACGCTCTGATGTTCTTATCCTCTTATGCAGTTGTGCATCTGGGCCTTCCCCATCTTTTTCTCTCCTGGTTAGATCCTCTTCACCCTCTTCTGACATGGCTCTTGAGAAAACATTTTTGAACCCAGAACTGAACTTTGGGAATACCAGAACCTTGGAAATCAAGTGAACAGAAAAACAGGTTTCAGTGGTGTCAATGCAATTACAAGGGTTTCTCTAATAACCGAATAAACATTTAAAATATCTAATTAAGAATAAGTGCGGGGAGTTGACCTTTAGGACACTGAAGGAATGGCTGCTGGAAATGGGGCTTTGCAGTCCTAAGTGAATAATAAACGAAAAATCAGTTAGTTCAAGCAGTTATAGCCAATACGGTATCAGCATGTTGGCTTTTTAATTGGTTTAAAATGTATTTTCAAATCAATCTAATGTTATCTTGATAAAAAAAGTCATCAATTTCTATCAAAAACATGAAAACTTGTGTGTGTGCCTGGACTTTATACTATATGTTATATACTATATATCAGGGGTCTCCAACACGTCGCTCGATAATGAAGGGTTAATGAATCCTACATAAATTTGAAAACTTGATTAGTCAAATTAGGGGGTGGGCGATCTTTCCAAAAAATCATATCACGATCCACAATCTGAATTGCAATCTATCTTTTCAATGTGGCATACACTTAAGAGAATATCCGGATTCAAACTCATCAAGGCCTAAGTAACACTTTATTTTAAATATCAAACAAAAGTGAATTCAGCTGTTCTCTCGTCACTAGATAGGTGGAGTTAAGGACCACGCCCTGAAGCTAGCGAGTGAGAGAGTATGTGGATCTCGAATTTGCACAAATACTGTAAATCAAAACCGCAAGCGAACTCTGATACATAGTGAAATGAGAGAAGTCACAAAATCAACTGGAATGTTCAAGCAAATTATAGAAAAAAAAAACTCGATCTAAATCCGTGAAGTAGTTCTCACGTGAAAAGTGGACAGACATACAGACACAGACACATTGGATTTTATATATTATATATTTGTAAACCTTCAAAATAATGTGCAGTTAAAGTCTCAACAGCATTCTCAGCATTTCTGGAGCTTAGTAGAGTCAGATAACTATAAGAATCTTCACCAAGCAGCTCTGTTTGGGTCTCCATACCTCTGTGAGTCTGACGTGAATGTCATGAAGTCAAAGTTCAGAACACGACTGACAGACGAACATTGAAATGAGTCCAGAAGAGTAAACCTAAGGGGGCTCCACTCCACCAGACACCTCAGTGCCAGTCATCTGACTAACTAAACAACACATCACACCTGCGACTGGACCTGTGAATAAAGTGACACAGTGACATGTGACAAAATGACAAATGAAGAAGTCAGATCTGGGGATTTGGAATTGCATTGTTTTGTTTTAATTCAATAGTGTGAGATACACTAGAAAATGCATACAGACATACAACATGCACTTGCAGGTGAACTAAATATTTTTTGTGATGTTTTAATGCAAAATGTGGGTTGTGGACACCAACATTTTGTAAATATTCAGGTAAAACAAGCTTATTCAGTTTGTTTGGGTTGAAATAAGCTATGAGAAGAAACGTTAGAAAACATGAGGAGCTCTCGGCCATTTTCATTCTGTAAAAGTAGCTCTCAGGGGAAAAAAAGGTTGGAGACCCCTGCTTTATATTATATATATATATATATATTAAGGGTATTATATATTAAGGGTTGGGGAACCGTCCCCATATACTGTCGGTAAGCCAAAATTAATCACTGTCTTGTACAGCACTGTCAAAATAGTAATATACATTCGACAACCATGTTGGAAAGACAGCTGGATTTATGGTGAATGAACTGGAAATTGCTGCAGGGAGGAGATGATGTGAACAGATTGTGACAGAGGTGATGTCATCAAAGGGCGACTGGAAGGGGTGGTTGGAATACGGAAGTTCTTCTTATGACGGGATCAGGTTTTCGCATAGAATTCACGTACCGGGATTTGTCTGGTCTTCGGTTTTTCTGATCAAGATAGGAGAGAAGCATTAGCACGCCGTCTTAGATCCCCATCCAGTGAGTTTTCACGCATTGTCTGTCCTTCTGGCTGCCCCCTAATCGCGTGTGTATGACTATATATATATATATATATATATATATATATATATATATATATATACACACACATCCATCCATTCATTATTCAACCTGCTATATCCTAACTGTAGGGTCACGGGGGTCTGCTGGAGCCAATCCCAGCCAACACAGGGTGCAAGGCAGGAAACAAACCCCGGGCACGGCGCCAGCCCACTGCAGGGCACACACACACACTAAGCATACACCAGGGACAATTTAGGATCAACAATGCACCTAACCTGCATGTCTTTGGACTGTGGGAGGAAACCGGAGTACCTGGAGGAAACCTACGCAGACACGGGGAGAACATGCAAACTACCACTGTGCCACCCTAATAATAATAATAATAATTTATTTTATTTATAGGCGCACATACATACATATATATATATATATATATATATATATATATATATATATATATATATATATATATATATATATATATATATGTATATATATATATACACAGTACATACACATTGTCGCAGGTGGCCATGATTATTACCTGGCCGGGACGCCTGAAAGGACCGGAAGGTGGCAAGAATAGCTTCCGGGCCACGAGGGCACAACTGCCATGGAGCAGGAGAGGACCACGGGAAAGGAAACAGAACTGTCGGACTTGTTGGGACCCGTGGCCACCGCCTGGGGGTGCTTTACACCTCGTGGGACCCGGATGTTGTTACTTCCGCCACACTCTGCAAGATGGCGGAGGGACCGGCCAGGGACGCCCGGAGTGTTTCCGGGTCAAAGGGCAGCACTTCCGCCACACCAGGAAGTGCTGCAAGATGGACGTCATCAGCCACCTGGAGCACATCCGGGCAGGGATAAAAGGGGCCGACTCCTTACAGTCATTGAGCCAGAGTCGGGAGTGGGAGAAGGACAAAGCTCCCTGGAGGAGTAGAGGCGGCAAAGGACTGAAATATTAGGGTGATTATTGCTTTGTGTGTCGTGGTGGAAGTGTTTATTTAATGTTTAATAAACGTGCGT
Organism: Erpetoichthys calabaricus; assembly: GCF_900747795.2. Taxonomy (NCBI): domain Eukaryota; kingdom Metazoa; phylum Chordata; class Cladistia; order Polypteriformes; family Polypteridae; genus Erpetoichthys; species Erpetoichthys calabaricus. Next base: position 179,483,511 of record NC_041401.2, read on the forward strand.
GTTTTATAATGATGTGGTCTCCGACTGGTGGTGTCCGGGCAACTATCACAACATATACATACAGGGGTGGGAAAAAGTAGGTTTGCAGTTGTGAGTACATGAGGCCGGCAATTTTTGCAGTGTGCCTTTGTGACATTCTCTTGAAATGCTATTGAGTTAATAAAGCTACTGTAATAATCTTTATAATCTGTTGCAAACTCGACAAAGATAGCTGCTGGGTGTGGGTTTGTGAGGCAACTGTGCTTCCCTCTGCACTACCCTGATTTTTTTTTTTTTTTATATTTTATTTATTAATTTTTATTGTAATCATTCCATACAAATAGATCAATTTATAACCAAACAAAACTGAACCCAAATCAAACCCCACCCCTGAGAAGGAGAGCTTAGCCAAAGGAGAATTGCTTAGGGCTTTTTAATAAGGCAACAATAAATAAAAAGGGAGAAATAAATATATAGGTAAATAAGAGATGGAGAAGGGAATTAAATGCGGTAATAGTTATTTCTCTTATTCTAAAATAATATTGATCAGATCCTGCCAGGTTTTGAAAAAATTTTGTACAGATCCTTTAACTGAGTATTTGATTTTTTCCAGTTTCAAATAATATAAAACATCGGTTTCCCACTGACTTATCAGAGGAGAGTTAGGATTCTTCCAATTTAACAGAATAAGTCTGCATGCCAGAAGTGTAATGGACACTACCCTGATTTAACTTATTGACTTTATATGGTCTGCATATACGTAGAGGTAATTTGGCTCTTCATTTAGCAAATTGGACTTTATAAATGAAAAGTGCTTTAAAAAACTCTGGGATGGAGTTTAGCATCAACGGTACTGTATAAAAGTGACTCATTTTTCAGAAATGTAAGGAGGTGACTACGTATGCCGGCCAGCAGCAGTGTACAAGTCAGACTGAGATGAACAGCCATTGTTCTCTCACGTCTCGTCCACGTCATTTTAACATGCTTACTGCTTGAATTTCATTGCAAAAGTATGACGCATTGAAGAAAAAGGGGGAAAAAAAACACTAAATCTTTCATCAGTGTCTAAAGTTTGCTTACCACATTATGTTTTCTTTGGCAATAAAGTAATTACAGATGTGCTCAGCTGAACACTGCATTGGTTGGCACTGAACCTATGCCAGATGTCTCAAGGTTCCCGTAATCCTCAGTGCCACAGCAGATAAACTGTCCAAAAACAATGGAAACGCTTTTTTCTTTATCAGCAGTCTTGATTTGGCTTGAACAAGAAGACATGGATTTAGACTGCAACAATCAAGGCCGGCGTGTTTGGCCCCAGCTGCCAGACGTCAAGTCTGTTTTTTGTTTGAAGCCACATTGCTGCGGGCGATTCACTCAGCAGGGAGTAGACAGTCTGTGACTTGTAAACATCACGTGCAGTTTTCAGGAGAAAAGCCACAAGAAGTGCAGCCCTGCCATTTGTCAACAAGCTTGTCTTGTATCCCTGCCCGATTGTGAATAAACAAATACGGTCATAGTTTTTTTTAATATGTGCAAATTAACTGAAGGTGGGGAAAAGGGCCAACTGAGAAGGAGACCCAGTAAACGTCTCTTGATGGGAGCTGTTATTACCTTCTCTTCATCCACTTCTGGACTCGGTGTGATCACCAAGGCCCAACAGCGGCGTGGAGCGACTGCCCCAGGCCCCATACTTAAGGGGGCCTTGCTTTTGAGGTCCATATGTCCTGTTCGAACTGACGTGTCAAGTCATATTTTCCAGCATATATATATATTTGAGATGCTTCTAAGAGGAACCCTTTTAAAAATCCCTCGTCATACATGTCCGTCTTTGAAAACATTCCATAGTCCGAAAATGAATGCACAAAAACATGTATCGCTAATGATAACCGGCTGACATGACATCAACGTGAGTTATGCATATCGAGACTCAGAGTAGACTTGCAACTTGGGTACATTTTCTAGAAGAGGCCCTGCTAATTTCTGCATGACACCGCATTGCATGTTGTAGTATTATCATGAATTATGAATTGCAATTTTTTAATAGATTATTAGGGGGCTCATTTTGCTTGCCAACCCCCCAGCCTGCGCTACAAACTAGCCTCTTTGTGGCTCTGCCGCTCACGTATGGGGATGTGGATGTACAATTTAAACAGATTTTTATTTTCATGGGAATTGTTGCATCAATGCAACGAATAACTGCCCGTGATTGAATTTCTTTTCTTTCTCTCTATTAAATAAAATGACCTTTTCGAATATTTGGCTCTGAGATTTGGTTCCTGCCTTGTGCCCTGTGTTGGCTGGGATTGGCTCCAGCAGACCCCCGTGACCCTGTATTCGGATTCAGCGGGTTGGAAAATGGATGGATTTGTTAATTGTCTTTGCAAAAGCTATTCTAACCGGAAACTGTTAACATTTTAATATAAATGGCATATCAAGATCTCCTTTGTTGTCTAATGTTATCCGCGGATGATGTACTACATTACCCTTCTTGGATACATCCTTCTTTCTACAATAATTCGTGTGTTGTAAGACTGGACGGTGTTAACGGTTGTAGATATTCTTCGTGATATTGTTAAGTTGATGTTTTCATCTTCCGCACGATCATCACCAACTGTTTCAGCGTAGTCTATTGATACGCATTTAGCCAATTTGCTGTGTAACCGTTTGACATTTTTGGACGCATTTAACCAATTGGATGAGTAACAGATTGACATTTTTGGCGTTAATTCGTTTAACTTCCTCGTTTCTCGGTGCTAGGATTGCCCGTGTACTCATTTCTTCTGCTGATAACCCCTTGTGTTGAAATTCCAATAAGATTTGGACATAATACGACTTCTTTAACCCTTTGCAGTCGTATTTAATTTTCAACGTCACGCTACATTAGATAGATAGATAGATAGATAGATAGATAGATAGATAGATAGATACTTTATTAATCCCAATGGGAAATTCACAAGTCGTAATTAATTATTGAAAAAACGCCAATAATTACAGCAGTTATTTTTTTCAAACACGTAGGAATAACACAGGCCACTTTTCTCGACCAGGCGACTGTGCAAATCGGTCAGAAACTTGCAGGGCCACCAGCGGTGGCCTGACGACCTATAGCGCACTTTTTACTAAGGCCAGTTTTCTGGCCTAACGACCGCAAAGGGTTAATTGGGAACTTAAAGTGAGGAAAACATTAAAATGTATAAGAGCTGAGAGTGCAGGAAGTGTGTCTGACAAAAGTATTCACCTGAATGAGAGGTGAGAGGACCGTGAGCGTGGTTGAAAATGTTTGACAGGAGGGCGTGACTTGAAAAAATCTCATGGCAAAAGTCTCGTCTTGCAGGACTTGAAAAAAATCTCTCTTCCAAAAAGTCTCGTCTTCAAAAAAGTTGAAGGATTTTTTATATAATAGGGAGATATCATTATATTTTGATAAAGTCTGCATGTTATTTTGCCAAAATTTACCTGAATACTGTAACGAGAAAATCCGGTGTAGGTTAACATTATTTTTTTTATTAAATTCGCTCACAAGTTTAGACAGTCCACACATACTGGTAACAGTGTTTGACGTTACCGGCCCCGCGTGGGGTTGGTCAGCCCGAGGCCCCACACACCCCTAAGGCCGCCTCTGCAAAGGCCTGTTTATTTTATAAAAAAAAATCTGATTTCTTCAGCACGACTCTCCCTACACAAAGCTGCAATATTAACCGTACAATATTGCAAGCCAATATTTCTTTATGTGGACTGAAAAGTAAACCGATCATGGGAGATTACCATCTGTATAAAGCATAATCTACTAGCCTCGCTTTGCTTAAAACACAATAGACTTCTGCCATTTTGCAGTGCAAATGAATTTGCAATTTGGAATTAGTAATTCATATTTGAATTATTGTTTTCATAGACTCATATCTTGACACACAAGAGTGATGGACACAACTCCAAAAGTGGTGTGGCAGAAGCAATTTGGCACCGACCCGATACAGACCGACACTGGAGGTACGTGAAAATGAAAATAAAAGATTTATTTTGTCTTCCCCGTTTCCCACAGGCCCTACACAGTCTCCAAAAACACACCAAATGAAAACACCAACATATAAAGTGCAATATAAATAAAATTTATTATTATTATTATTACTCTTCTTCCTCCACTCCTCCCAGGCAGCTTTGTTGTTGTTGTCGTCGTCCTCCTCCTCCTCTTGACTCTGGTACCTTGTGTGGTGGCTGCAGGCTCCTTTCATAGCCCACCCGAAAGTGCTTCGGGTGATAATGAACCTAATTCAGGCTGCACTTCCGGGTGTGTCCACATGTGCAGCTCCTCCCGGTGGTGGCCACGGAGCCCAACAGGGCTGAGCCCTGAAGTCCCATGCCTGTGGCCCCGATGTAACCCAGGAGGGCTGCCACCACACGTTCTGGGAGACGTAGTGAGCATCCCATGGCTGCTCTCCCGGTCCCAGTGTCAAAGGATGGTCAGATTGTGTTAAGGGATGCCTTAAAAGTATGAATTCATTAAAAACTCAAAGTTGAAATGTGGACTCTCTGATATAGACTGGAAAAAAATTTGAGACCCCACACAATTAAACTAATGTCCATATTGTCAGTTTTATTAAAAAATAAAAAAAGACAACTACGTAAAGCCACGCTTTCACAGAGCATGTAGATACAAGTTGCATTTATAACCCTGACCTATCAAACACACCCAACAATACTCGGAATGTCGCATCACAGCAGCTTCATATTTGAACCCCCTAACCACGTAATCAAGTCTGCCGACTTGTCTGCTTGGATTTTGTGGCTGCAACAAATTCCATTCTTTGTTCAGTTTGTTTTTTATGGACCACCATAATCTTTTACTGCTTTGTTGGACAAATCAAACACTAGGCCCACTTTTCAAGAATGCAAAGCCTCTCTTGCCGTCTCTCACTCTGACAACATGAGACTTGTTGAAGATGCCGTGGGCAATCCAAACCCTCCTACGGAGTCAGGCATCTGTGCTCGACATTCTAATTTAGCACTTAGGTTATGACTCACTTATACACAAAGGATTACGTGCGGCATATTCCCACGGGTGACCCTCAGGCCAACTCTCTTTTCCTCATCTTGCTTTCTATTGGTAGCAGAGTTGATGTGTTTCTGTGTTCATCCACCACTAGATGAGAGTATGCGCACTAATACTATTTTGTTTGTAGTTACTATACTCCATCCATCCATCCATCCATTGTCTCCCGCTTATCCGAGGTCGGGTCGCGGGGGCAGCAGCTTGAGCAGAGATGCCCAGACTTCCCTCTCCCCGGCCACTTCTTCTAGCTCTTCCGGGAGAATCCCAAGGCGTTCCCAGGCCAGTCGAGAGACATAGTTCCTCCAGCGTGTCCTGGGTCTTCCCTGGGGCCTCCTCCCGGTTGGACGTGCCCGGAACACCTCACCAGGGAGGCGTCCAGGAGGCATCCTGATCAGATGCCCAAGCCACCTCATCTGACTCCTCTCGATGCATATAGCATATATATATATAGCATATGCATATAGCAGTTACTATACTGCTCAAAAAAATTAAAGGAACACTTTAAATACTTTTTTGCCCCACTGTATTTTCAGTCAGCCACCAATTGTGCAAGTTCTTCTACTTAAAAAGATGAGAGGCCTGTAATTTTCATCATAGGTATACCTCAACTATGAGAGACAAAATGAGAAAAAAAATCCAGAAAATCACATTGTCTGATTTTAAAGAATTTATTTGCAAATTATGGTGGAAAATAAGTATTTGGTCACCTACAAACAAGCAAGATTTCTGGCTCTCACAGACCTGTAACTTCTTCTGTAAGAGGCTCCTCTGTCCTCCACTCGTTACCTGTATTAATGGCACCTATTTGAACTCCTTATCAATATAAAAGACACCTGTCCACAACCTCAAACAGTCACACTCCGAACTCCACTATGGCCAAGACCAAAGAGCTGTTAAAGGACACCAGAAACAAAATTGTAGACCTGCACCAGGCTGGGAAGACTGAATCTGCAATAGGTAAGCAGCTTGGTGTGAAGAAATCAACTGTGGGAGCAATTATTAGAAAATGGAAGACATACAAGACCACTGATAATCTCCCTCGATCTGGGGCTCCACGTAAGATCTCACCCCGTGGGATCAAAATGATCACAAGAACGGTGAGCAGAAATCCCAGAACCACACGGGGGGACCTAGTGAATGACCTGCAGAGAGCTGGGACCAAAGTAACAAAGGCTACCATCAGTAACACACTACGCCGCCAGGGACTCAAATCCTGCAGTGCCAGACGTGTCCCCCTGCTTAAGCCAGTACATGTGCAGGCCCATCTGAAGTTTACTAGAGAGCATTTGGATGATCCAGAAGAGGATTGGGAGAATGTCATATGGTCAGATGAAACCAAAATAGAACTTTTTGGTAAAAACTCTACTCGTCGTGTTTGGAGGAGAAAGAATGCTGAGTTGCATCCAAAGAACACCATACCTACTGTAAAGCATGGGGGTGGAAACATCATGCTTTGGGGCGGTTTTTCTGCAAAGGGACCAGGACGACTGATCCGTGTAAAGGAAAGAATGAATGGGGCCATGCATCGTCAGATTTTGAGTGAAAACCTCCTTCCATCAGCAAGGGCATTGAAGATGAAACGTGGCTGGGTCTTTCAGCATGACAGTGATCCCAAACACACCGCCCGGGTAACGAAGGAGTGGCTTCGTAAGAAGCATTTCAAGGTCCTGGAGTGGCCTAGCCAGTCTCCAGATCTCAACCCCATAGAAAATCTTTGGAGGGAGTTGAAAGTCCGTGTTGCCCAGCGACAGCCCCAAAACATCACTGCTGTAGAGGAGATCTGCATGGAGGAATGGGCCAAAATACCAGCAACAGTGTGTGAAGACTTACAGAAAACGTTTGACCTCTGTCATTGCCAACAAAGGGTATATAACAAAGTATTGAGATGAACTTTTGTTATTGACCAAATACTTTTTTTCCACCATAATTTGCAAATAAATTCTTTAAAATCAGACAATGTGATTTTCTGGATTTTTTTTCCTCATTTTGTCTCTCATAGTTGAGGTATACCTATGATGAAAATTACAGGCCTCTCTCATCTTTTTAAGTGGGAGAACTTGCACAATTGGTGGCTGACTAAATACTTTTTCGCCCCATTGTATATCCGATCTCAATGGAAAAAAAATCCTCACTAAACAACATTTGCTGAGCAACCAAATGCTTGTAACTACTGAGCACAGTTATCTTTACAATTTATCTGTTTTTTGTTTATGCACAGTTTTTTGTTTTCTGTATACTTCTCATCACAGATCAGGTTTTAGACATATACTTTCAGTCTTGTCCCCTGCTCTGGGTCAGAACAAGTGGAATAAGATACTACATTATGGTCCACTGACCAAGAAATAGCACCATGCGGATTGTGATGATGGTCTGACTGGTAGCATGCTGGCCCTTGAAGCAGTGAATTTGGGATCGATTCTCACTCATTAAGCATTTTCCTTAATCCCAGGGTGGAGCCATATATTATTGCAGTTTGTTGCCATTTCTTGCAACTTAGGGTCACAAATGTAAAGTCTCACCTTTAAACCACCCTCACAGCCTCCCCTGGCACGGTTTCTCTGTTGTATTTGATGCAATACTCTGCTAACCAGTAGTTGCAACCCTACATCTCAATCAAATCTCATAACAAATTGGGATGACTAGTAGTATGTAGCCAACCTAAACAAAATTATTTTCTTTATTTCAAATTTACAGTGAACTTTTTAAATAATACCCAAGAAATTCTGGGAAACACAGCTTTATCTACTTAAAGAGTCTGAATTGGCATAGGCCACCGTACTTCAGGGTGTTCATGAGAAATGAAATTATTTATTTTATGAGGTAGAAGTACATAATAAACAAGAATAGCTGCGCCAAATATTTAAAATACTACAATATGTGCTTCAATTCAAATGTTTAGTGCAAATATTCTCAAATGTAATAGAAAAAAAAATGTAATTACTGACCTTGAAATAGTCTAAAACAATGCCCGACATGCTTATATTTGAAAATTGTCATTTTGAACCTTCTGGGAATGGCTTTAGAGCTTGGACCACTGCTAAAAGAATCAAACATCAAAAACAATACCATATTCATGATCAGCAACTTCAAAATAGCATAAAACAATACTCCACACGACTATTTTACATTCTGAAAAGGAGTAACTTTGACCTCTCGTCTCCCATTAAGGTGTAAGCACCTGGGGCCTCATGTATAAACGGTGCGTACGCACAGAAATGTTGCGTACGAACCTTTCCACGCTCAAATCGCGATGTATAAAACCTAAACTTGGCGTAAAGCCACGCACATTTCCACGGTAACTCATTCCTTGGCGTACGCAATTTATCCGCCCGGTTTTGCAGACTGGCGGCACCCAGCGTCAAAGCAGTGCTACTGTTCCTGTGTGATCACCCTTTCTTTCTTAGACCCACATTCCTGGCGCGGCTTTATAAATACACTGAAATTAACTGCATATTGTTTATTAGCATAATGCATCTGATTGTAATTAACCTGTAGCAATATAATGGTCCAGGGAATAGCCATAGTATTCCAAATACCATAACTGCTTTAGCGTTGTAACTCTCACTGCATCTTCTTTCAGCTGATCCCGTTAAGGGTTGCCACAGCAGATCATCTTTTCCCACATTACTCTCACTGCACCACTCGGAGTATTTATATCACTGTATCTGAGTGGGAAATCACAGCAGCAGCTGATTGGAAAGAGAATTATCGGTACACAGCATGAAGCAGATGCTGCCTGAGCCACAGCAAACGCTTTAGTCCCTGTACGGACTTCGCGGTTTAGAAACAGTTTAATCCCAAGAACTCTAAACGCACTAAATCAGTCCATCAAGTGCTCCTTGTAGAAATGTTTGGACTTATAAGTACAATTACCCCACTGTAAACTTGCACTACAGTTATAATATTGCACAACCTGCGCCACTTTATAAAGCGCGTATTTACATGTGATGACGGTATTCATTTCTAAGACGAAATGCAGCAAAACATGTTGATTATATTATACAGATAAAACTTTAACTTCATTTAAATAATCTGTATTGTTAATAATTAAACATGTGAGGACACGGTGCCGCAGCGCTAGCTAGTTCAGTAATTGTTCCTGCCTTGCGCTGTATTATTGCTGGTGCTAACGCGACACTGGAAAGATAGACGGATATAATAATTAAACACGTACTACTAAGATATTTCAATGTTCCTTAAAAGTTTTGAAGAATCGAAGTTCTAAGCTTACAGATGGCTTCACGTCTATTACATAGCTTATTGTGTGGCGATTGAGTTTTTGGAGAAAGAAAAGTAAGGATAGGAATTGGAGGTTAGTACGTTTGAAAGAGACAGTACTGCTGTGATAAATTATTTCATTGAAGGTCGCACATGGCGCAGCAAGCCTCTTGCGTGAGACATGAACAAGCACTGCGCCACCGTGTTCCCATGTTTAATAACATGCTTTCATTCCTATCATCATGAAAAAGATATCACGTATACATCTCGTATTTTAATTATTCAGAGAGCTGTAATATCAAGAATGTAATGGATTATGTGTCCTGTCGGAGAAAGAGAAAGCCCGTTTAAAAAGCAGGTAGTGATTCACACATAGAGCACATAGAAGATCAAATACAGAACAAAGCATTTAACATGCCACTTTAGTTACAATGGGATTTGAGAAACTAGTAAATTAAACGATTTTAAGATGAAGTTCATGATGTTCTACTTTAATGGTAAAATAAACTACGTGATTAAAGTGGAAATTTCGAGATTAAAGTTGACATTTCGTGCTTTTTTCCCCACTGTGTGCCTTTTTTTTGTCTGTACCCTAATAAGCTTTCATATGACACTCAGACGGTGGGCTACGACTCGCTTTTTCACGGCGACTTTGATATGTGATTTCTTTTTTATTTCGGGCACTGTGCGACTTTGTGAAGTTGAGCCTTCGAGTTTCTCCGACACACTGTCACTCGATCAGCTTCCTTTTGTTGATTATACCACTGTTTAAACCAACAAATAGTACGTTTTTCCTTTGCCTCCACTTGATATTCACTGAAATTCTTATATTTTCCCCTGTGCTTTTCCCATTGTCTTTTCACAGAAGGCTATTTATATTGATTTGCATATTCAAAGAGGCGTAATTCTGGGAGGAGTTGGGGCGGGACAGAAGGCGCGTGCACGTGCGTTACTTTTCACGCAAATCGGGATTTATGTAGTGGAAGAACGTGAAAGTATGCGTGCGCACAGATTCCTGCATCTGGATTTTTCTGTGCGTACGCACAATCCCGCTTTTGTGCTTACGCCATGTTATAGTGTGAGTTCTACGCACGGCGTTATACATGAGGCCCCTGGTGTTGGTGGATGTGGCCTGCACAACTTCCAAGTCATTCTGATCATTTTTACTGGTCACCTATGGTTTATTCTTTTTATCATTAAAGTGTACATTCTTGTTTGAAATATGGTCCATAAATGTCTAAAAATGAATTTTGTATTAGATCTAGAGGAACAAAAATAAGCTGTTGCCCTGCCCGGGGTTTGTTTCCTGCCTTGCGCCCTGCGATGGCTGGGATTGGCTCCAGCAGACCCCCGTGATCCTGTAGTTAGGATATAGCGGGTTGGATAATTGATGGAACAAAAAATAAAATAAAGGGGAATCCCACAAAGTCCAATGCCTTGCATAACTACACGTCAAGACGAGTCAAATGGTATATCATATATGGGGGTTTTCTTGTACTGGTGAGGCAGTGGTGCCAGACAAAAGAAAAACTGCAGCGATTTCAAAGTTCTGAAGTAATTCTTATGAACACAATAAAGGTGACATGTCAATTGTTTCTATAGAAGCACTGTATGTTTGTTCTACCATCACTCAAACGGCAATATATATTTTAATGAAAACTAGAGGGTAACCCATCCACAGTCCATGTTAAGGGTATAGGTTATATGCTGTATCAATGCAGTGGCAGGGATGGCTTGGTGAATCTGATATTAGTATCAGGTCTCTCTTGGCTAGCATCAAGTCCCCCCTTTAAGATCTCATGGAGTAACCTTAAAGGTGATTGGTTGAAGGTGAATGATACCCAGAATGGAGCCGTTGGGGGGAATAATGAATGGTCACGATCTTCACGGGATGTGATAAAGGAGAATCTGTATTTAGATCTCCGAGTACTTTCCATCCATCCATTTTCCAACCCGCTGAATCCGAACACAGGGTCACGGGGGTCTGCTGGAGCCAATCCCAGCCAACACAGGGCACAAGGCAGGGAACCAATCCCGGGCAGGGTGCCAACCCACCGCAGGACACACACAAACACACCCACACACCAAACACCCACTAGGGCCAATTTAGAATCGCCAATCCAGCTAACCTGCATGTCTTTGGACTGTGGGAGGAAACCCATGCAGACACGGGGAGAACATGCAAACTCCACGGAGGGAGGACCCAGGAAGCAAACCCGGGTCTCCTAACTGCGAGGCAGCAGCGCTACCACTGCGCCACCGTGCCGCCCACCCGAGTACTTTCATTTTATCAAATTACACCTTTTTATATTTTTAATAATTGCAGTTCCCTGACAGTCTAAGTCTTGCAAAAAGATACAGAGAAACATTTGACGGAGGTATATCACTTGCTCAGATGAGAGTAAAGTAAAATTTACACTGACATTCTGAACACCCACACAATGCTGGAAAACACAGCTATTAATATTACATATAACAAGGATATGCTGATGACTTCCAACCACAACAGTGCTAGATAATAGCCAGTCTTAGAACTTACTTACTGTAAAACAATATATATGAGGGTGTGACATACAAAAAAAAACACAAAACAGTGCAAACGTTGCTTTAGAATATTTCAGGTATTACCGTGTAGGCACAATACATAGAAAAAAAACGCAGTGTGCTCTGTAGTTACTCTCTCCGGTGGGCGTTAGCGTGTCATAATCTCTTGGACCAATAACGTGAGTTTTCCACATTTGACTTATACGACTGACATTATAAGATACCAGAAATTATACAGTAAAATCAAGTCCAGATTTATCTGCGAGTATATACAGTATATATTAGATTTGGGAATCTAATAAATTAAACAAATTAATTACATAATTTTATGGAACTAATTGTGATTAACTGCATCTAACATTAAAACATGCAATCATAAAATAAATACATAAATCATGAAGTACATATACACTGAATCACAAATTAATGTAAAATCAACACAAAGGAATTTTTGAAATTTTAATAGCATAGTTTAAACTTAAACAATGATCTGAAACCCAACCTTTTAACAAAATACTACTTAAAAGGAAGTACAACCTAAATTTCCATGCCTTCCTAAAAGGCAAGTTAAAAAGTAGGCAGTAAGAAAACAAGGCCAATGTATTAATTCTCAAATTGGTATGGCATATGAGACACAGACGTGTTAAAGTAAAACTGGACAATCGAAACGACTGTACACTTTGAATGCACTGCTAAAGACTAACTTAATTGAAATAAGCATCTCTTAAATGGGAATACATTAAAACTCCATAAATGCATCCTTAGTTGTTCATCACCATCAGTGACTTTATAATTACACTCTAAACAAGTGGTTTTCAGCTGGTGTGCAATGAGGGCTACCCTCGTGTGCTGTATAAAACCACCTGTATGAGCGGTGAAAGGTAAGAAGCAGCTGGGAAAATGCATCCAAAGTGCTCACTAAGTGCTGTGTCTGCAGAGGTACTGTGGACTTATTTTGGCTTTAGTGTCACTTAAAGAAAATGTACTTTACACTTATGTGAAATGACATTGATTCAATCTTCTTACAGAAACATGACTATGGGGTTTAGGGGGAAAGAGCACGTAATTTTTACCTTCACTACTTTTCTTTAGTATTGCCCCAGGACTAACATAAACCCATCCCCCTACACCTATGTCAGCATGTATAAATCAAGGAAATGAATACCAGTACCATGTACTGACATGTGGTAAGGTATTGTCAAAAATGTAATTTGAAACTTTTACATAAAATTTTATTTCTCAAAAATTTTAAAGGTAGTATATAAATACTGTACTGGATGTGCATGCAATTCTTTAGGTTTACACGTAACTTTTTTGTATTATTGTTTCGTAATGGAAAAAAGCAATTGATGTAAAAATGCCACCCTGACCAAAGTACTGCCTGACGCGAGCACCTCATTGCCCGCCCTAGAGGCGACAATATTTTTTTAATGCGTTAAACAGGCCACATCAATTGCAAAAATTAACGTGTTAACTTTCCCTGGCCTAAGATATAGCGTTACCTAGTAGGTAACAACCCATACAATCAGATTGTGACACAGACTACGAATGCAATGAATGTAATTACCCCGATCTACATGCTGTCAAATGAATGAACCACACGCCGTGGCGCAAAGTTAGAAGCTTCGCCTCTGGCGCTGACGTCCAAGGTTCAATTCCCTGAGAGGGGGGTGCAGTGAGTATGTACGCCTGATGAGCCCAGAATTAGGGCAAAACACGTGTCGTGTACTCTTTGTATTATTTCACAGTAAACTATTTCAACCATTCTATGATCTGCTTCTCGCCGTGGCAGATGTTAGCTGACTTGCTGACAAACCACAAGCGTTACCTGGTAGGTAACCACCCATACATTCAGATTGTGACACAGACTACGAATGCAATGAATATATATATTTATATATATATATATATATATATATATATATATATATATATATATATATATATATATATATACACACACACACATACATACATACATAAACACACACACATGCACAAAGTTACATCAATTTGTCTAATCAGCATACATAATACTGTAGTAGTATAGCCATCTATAATACATGTCCTTGCACATTATAAAACAAATTAGCAGTTTAAACACTGTACAAACCATCAATGTATTTAGATGGTGAAATTTATCATTGCTGATGACCATATCAAAAGTACTTTTTGAAGCTAGCAAATTCACAGCAACATCTTCTGTTTAAACACTGTATGGCATAGTTTATTTAATTAAAAATTGAAAGTGTATATATGGGAAAACTGTTTACATATATACACATTCTTTCATTCATACACTTTCAAGTGTTAATTTAACACTGGTGATTTTGCAGCTGTTCTCCGATTGGGAGAATCTAGACATTAGATGGACCAGGAAAACATTTACTTTAAACACACTATTAAACATTAGGTTTACAAATCTGATGATTAATTCACTTTAGACTTATTTTCAGAGGATGTTTTGCGCTTGTCAAAAATGATTTTTTTCAGGTCCTGAATTACAGGTGTGCTCTGTAAATATAACAGACAAGACAGTTTCTCATGGGTTTCTAATTACTGATGTGCTCCAGCAATTAGCTGCTCTGTGGGAAATACTTGTCCATCACAAATTGAACTAAACTCTCTTGCGACTTCAAGTAGCTGCCAGAATGGAAACTAGAAGCCTAAAGCACTTAATAGTTTTTTAATTACTGTACACACAATCATCAACACTGTATGTGAGAGGCACATACTGAAGGCTGACAATATGAATACAGCAAGCAATAATTATACCGCAATGGTTGAAAAGGAATTAATCAAACTTCTGTTATTGCTATCCAAAAAAATAGGTCACAAAACAATTATTTTTTTTCCCCTTTGAACATGAGATTTCTTTATGCTCCGTTGTTTTCACTATTTTTGAAGGATTAGTCTATGCTGTACCATCTGCCCTGCTGCTCTTTTTATTGCCTTCCTGATCCTTATTTCACAAATGAAAAGAAAAAGGGAAGCAAAAAAAAATCTACTGAATGTTAATACTGAAGACAAAACACAGGAAAAACAGTGCAAAGGCGGAAGGCCTTGGGCAGCCTTTTCACACAGTTAACAACTTAGTCTGTTGCAACTGTGCTCATGATATTCCTCTTTTGCTGCGGCAGTAACAAGAAAATGAAATACATTTTTCAACAAATCACACATGTACCATCTCAGTTTACAATGACAGAATTTTCTGGCTAAACTAGGAACTAAAGAGTGCATGAAAAATATCTTTGACCCATGAAGAATTATGCAAATAAACTGTTACAGAGGAATTTAATATATTCTGAAGATGTCTGTTGTAGATAAGTAAATAAAATGACAAAGTGGAACACCACATTCTTCACCTAAATCAAAAGAGCTGTTAAATGATAGATTAACCCTGTACAGGCCATGTCTAACCTAAGAATTTCTTGGCCATACTGTAGAAAGTGTTTCTATAAGAGCGCTTTGGCTTGTTAGGTGGGAACATGAACACCGCCTTTAGCCAACACAAGATAGAGCTTCAGTTGCTCATAAGAAACTAGAAAAAAAAAATTTGACTCCGCTGATAAGGATATTGTTCTCACATTAACCGATAATAAAAACTCTGAAAAAACCAAGACATTATCAGAGCACCCTTCTTTGTAAACAAAGCCCACCCATGATATTGAGTCTCTTGTACCTAAGCAACACAGGCAGACAAAAAACAATTTCACTCTAAAAGGAGTAGTAAGATATACCTTAAAGGTGGCCATCAGTAGCAAACAATTTAAACTGAGCTTAGTCAGTCTCAGTCACATACAACTGGGAATAATGTAGCAATGACTTTAGTTAGGAATCTTAAAACAGTAAAAATATATATCAATGTGTGAATCAATGTAAGGTATAAACAATGCAAACCACTACCTAAAACAAAGTTCCCTCTGTGCTTTATTCTATTTATGACAATACAGCAAAAGCCCTCTTAGATAAACCTGGCTTTTGAAAAACAGAGAGGTTAATATGAATGCAAGCATAACATTTCTGACATAGTCTCCCTTCTAATCTACTGTAACTTCTTTTTGAAATTTTAAAAGAAGTAAAGAATCTCCTGGTGTCTGTGATTTTAAAGTGCAATTGATTCAAGTGCATTTTTTACAAAAATGTAATTATTCATACATTCTCAAAAATGTGCAACCCCAATGACATAAAATGCTTTTTCACGTTAATGTCAATGCCATTTTTTATGCATTAGGTAAGAAAATGTTCAAGAACAGATAAACAATAAAAATACTCAGTATGGAGGCACAGGTACAAACTGTAAAATGTGTATTTCCACCCAGTGAATAAAAAAAGCTACCGATAAAATACTAATTTAAAAAGTATATCCCATACCTTACTATACTTGATAATCTTCAGAAAGTGTAACGATGGAAAGAAATTGACTATTACCTACCAAACTGAATGCATTTTTTCACTTCATCAGTTTTAATTATTAAGGATTTCAAACGCTGGCCTAGCACTGAGCACAGCAGATCCTGGAGGCTCTTAGATGTCTCAGTTACTAATTAATAATGTCTCAGAAAATAAGACACATACACACAACTGTTAACTGCGTTGCAGCCATCTGCTGGACACACTGAAGTACTGCACTATGCTGCACTCTTTAAGATTAGCATAAAAATTAAACGCTTCAAGGCTGCAGCAAAATAAATCAGCACTGGGAATCTTTTTCAGGGCTACCACGCCCCAGTTGCAGTTTCAAACAAAGGATCCTTAACAAAAGATATAAATACCATGTATGTAGTCACTAGAGTCTTACAAATCAAGTTTAAAGGTGATTTTGAATATATTTTGAAAGTCACCATCATACTTGGGTTTGAAATTAATCCAGGCCTTTCTTTTGCATAGTTGATTATTATGTTGGCCTTACATCATAATAATCTTTGTCATTTATTGCTCTCTAGTTTCTCATGGTTAACCAAGGTTTGTGGTACTTTTTTTGAACACGGAGAGCCAAATTTCAAGTCTGCTTCTTTAAAACTGGTAAGTTATCTCCATGACAATATTTAGTCACAAACTGTTGTCTTAGGTGTTAACTCATGCCAACACTGCAAATTCTTCAGTTATTCCATTATGCTTATTATCCCCCACCTCCTGTAAGCAAATTAGTGCTTGCTTATGAATCACTTTCATGGATTGAATGCAATGACTTTTGAAATTCCTTCACTGCTTCATTCAGGAGGAAAATATAAAAGGAAGAGGGTAACACAATGTCCCTAGGTACATATATAATTTGTCACTTTTTTCTTAATGCCATTAAGTATTGTCTTCTCCCACTGAGACACCAATGCCGCCGTGTATTAAATTTTCAGTGGTGCTTATAATGTAGCTAATCAATCTTGTTGATTTGTGGCATTTCTTCTGCTTTCCAGTGAATAATTTAGTTGACCTCTTGACCTGCTCCTTCTCGAGTAATTCAACTCAAAGCTGTCCTGTGAAATGCATAAAACATTAATAATTAGTACATTTGCAGTACATTAAAAATTTACTTTCAAATTCAAGTTTGAAAAGGAGTTACATCAATTACAATTAAGCAAAAATATTCCTTTATTCAAAGATTTTTTTTTTTTGATAATATCACTTATTTGTACCAAAAGTGGAAAAGCAGTACAGTATTAAATACTGTTGGTAAGTCAACAAATCTCTTCTACCCCAGTGATTTTGCCTCATTAGGCATTACTATTTTGCCAAAATCTGTTAAGCAATTCATAGGAGATAAAAGAAAAGTCTTGTTAAGCAATTCATAGGAGATAAAAGAAAAGTCAACGTTTACACTGAAATAATCAATTATATAAACTGTACTAATTAACCAATCACAAAGCTGTAAAGACATTAAACAGACTTCATGCTAATAGCATTTTACTGTTTATTCAAAAGAAAGTAAAGACAATAATGAATAAGAATAATCTTTTTAACTCTCCATACTATATGTTGTCTCTTTCCCCAGAGATGAATGTACTTTGTTCTCTCAGGCTTAAAATCTGCTTGGGTATGCAGTATGATGAAAAAGACAGGCAAATTAGTACTAGCTGTTGGCATTTGCTGACAAAGTGAAATGGAGTACCTTTATAAAAAATTTCAACATTTCACTGATAGCATTATTGAGATGTAAGCACTATCAATGAGCATGAAAAATAAACTAAACGTGAATATTCTTGAATATTGCATATTCCTGAGTGCTTAGAAAGGCGCCTCTGTATAAATAAAATGTATTATGTTCTTGAATATCCAAGGAAAATCAGAAACAATCTGTTCTGAGGACAGCAAAGAACAAACTAAAGCTATGTCTACACTACTATATTTTCGTTTAAAAATGCAGACACTAGTCTTAGTTTTTGCCTTGAGAGTTGAAAAGGCTTGGTACTGCAGTGTGGACAGGTAAAAACAGACTTCCATTAACACAAACTCTAATCCCACTCTGATTTGTTCCGACTTATTAAATAGAATTTCCCATATTGGAATCTGCTCATTACATCTGATTGATCTCATTCTCTGATTGGTCACCCTTCACAGAAGATGACCATATTCCAACATAGTAGACATAAAAGAGTTGCTTTCAATGGTGCTTGTTGTGCTGCTTACCTGTATACATCTAAATTTTGTTTTGTCCAGTTTGGAGGAGGCATACATGTGCAAAAAGTAACTAATTTACTGGTTGCTACAGTTTTGCAATAATTTCCTTGGCCGGCACTGCTACTATCTCTTCAAGGATTTTCCCAAGATGCGTGCATGCCCAGTGTTGGTGAATGTTTACGTCATATGCGTTTTCTGTCATTTTACTGTGGACAGAGGTAATTTATGTTTAAAAATGTAGCATGGAAGTTGCCTAAGGAAAGAAATGTAAATGGTACTTTGCTTTGGCAGATTAGGCCAGTAAAATGCTCCATATTTAATTTCTTAACTGTAACTATACAGTTGTTGGGTTTAAAAGGCTTTTTAAAATACCCAGCAGCATTATTTTTACAAAAAGTTACAAAAATAATTAAGATGTTTAATGAATGTATTTGTTTTGGTTCAAAATTACTTTTTAATGTAATCAGAATACAGATAAGCAACCTTTCCTCTCACCCAGGATCAAACAGTCTTAACACTAGGGCTGTGGAATGAGAACTCAATTTAGTTATTTCTTTTAAATTACATTTAATGCCTCACTTTTAATTTTGTTTTTAATTAAATTTATCATTTAGGCCTATATTAATAGATAGACAGACAGACAGGCAGACAGGAAGGAAAGGCACTATATGATAGATAGATAGATAGATAGATAGATAGATAGATAGATTTAATTGCCCCCTGGGGGAAATTTGGCTTATTACAGAATCTCTTTAGATAAATAAATAAATAAATAAATAAATAAATAGATAAATTCATTTATATACACACACACACTATGGTCTGAACATACACCAGAATGACTAAATGGGAAAAAATTCAAAAGAAAGAAAACTTCTGACTTGGCAGGTACAGTCAACAGTAAGGCACTATACTGGTGTATTTCTGTTGGTATAAAGGAGCCCGAGTAGAATTTCCTGATACACTTCTGTTGAATGATTGGTTGGCTGAACATACTCAATGTTGGTAAGTCAGAGAGAGGTGATGCAGCTTTGTTCATAATGGCACTCAGGTATGTTTTAATTCTGTCCTTTGCTACTGCCTTCTGGGGGTCCAGAGTGTGTCCCAAAATTGAGCTTGCCCTTTTATTTTTTTTATTTTATTGATTTATTGTAATCAAACAACATTCCATACAAATAGATAAATTTTAAAAAAAATAGGGTTGAAAACAAATCAACCCCCACTCCTGAGAAAGAGAGCATGGCCAGCAGAGTAAAACTTAAAGCTAGTAAAAATAAGTAAATAGATGAATTAATAAGTGAATAAAGATAAATGGAGAAGGAAAAGAAATGGGGAGATAATCTGCTTCCTCAGTGCTTTAAATGCTTATTCTAAAATGTTATTGATTAGATCCTGCCAGGTTTTGAAAAAGTTCTGAGAGATTGCCCTTTTAATTAGCTTGTTGATTTGGTTGTCCTCTCTTGAAGTGATGTTACCAGCCCCACAGTACATCACAGCATAGAAAAAAAAAGAAAATTGCACTGACCACATATTCTACAACTTTGTGATTAAGGATGTCACTATCCACATAAAGGAAACACAGTCTGCTAAAAAACTTTAGATAGCCTTTAGTGTTTAAATCAAAATTGCCTCTCAGATTTTTTTTGACTGTTCCTCCACATTAATATTTAAAGGCACCAATATCAAATACTGCATGTGTTTAAATTAACCACAAATCCTGGTATGGTCCACATTAGCAAATGAACAACAAAAAATTGACATATGTATACATTACAGGTACATCAAGCCAATTATGAAAGTGAAAAGCAAAGGAGAAGACAAAAACTAAATGGAGTGGCTTTTGCCTTTGCCACTTCTATGCAGACACACTACTGGCAGCAGAAGAGAGGCCAGGAGTGATGGTATTATGGAGGGCTGCAGCTGAACAGTTTTTCTGAAGGATTGGAATAGTGTAGATCATACTGTACTTTAAGAACAAAAGCATGCTTCAAGCTTAGCATTAAGAGATCATTGTTCAACCAGTATTCCAAATATTTAAGAAGAGCCTGCAGAAGTAGTTTTACCAGTTGCAGGATCTTTTAACAACTGAATCCATAGAGGTTGTAGTGACACCTAGAGTCGCTAGTAGCGAACAATGAGTGAAATTGTCAGGCTGTTTGGATAGCCGAATGACTCTCCTGACTGCTACTCTATTAAATATATAGTTCCAAAGTGTGTGCATTTGTAGAGGAATGGTATTTAAATCAGCCGCATACAGCACGGCATAACCTGTAAAAAGATACTGTAATATAGTATGACTCTTGGTGGAAGTATTCATTGAATAGAGACCTACAGCAAATGCAAAATTATGCCTGGGTGATAAAGAGTGTAGTATTTAGTAAGGAGATCATTTTAAGTGGTCACTTGCTTTTGCAAATTTGTTATGCACAGAAAATGTTTTTTTTCTGAAACATCCACATAATTGTTTCATCCTGCAATTGACAAATCCATATTCTAATGCAATTCTAATCAAAGCTGATCACTCAGAGTCCCAATTATCTTCTGATTCAAGTGAGACAAAATATGGACTTGCTCAAGGTGAAAAAAAAAAACACAACCATGTCAGTTTTAATATAAATTGGTCCATACTCCTTAGTAAAATTATCTTTTGTTTGAGTGCATAACAATAAGGTATAAACAAAGAAATGTAAAAAGGTGTACTAAGCATCTTACAAAATGCTTCATTGGTGTCAAAGTTGGTAAATTAACTGAATGTTTTAACTCTTGCAATGTGTTTAGCTACTGCACCTATTAATGTTAACAATTTTAAAACACAGACATGTAAAGCCTTGACACCAATGTATACAGTAGTTGTTAAACTATATACAGGAGTTCAGCACTGGCACTGTGTTGAAATTATGTCCTATTAAGAGTTTAAAATGCCTTTACATTGATTAAAAGCATTTAAAAAAATTACTTCAGTGATAACTTAAATACTATTAGGGCTGATGAGCCAAAAGTACTGATTGCTGTTGGTTTTGTAGTTTAATTTGTTTTCTTCTTCTGTATGTTTGTTTCCTTCTCTGCAGTTTTAAAATTAGAAAAAAAAATCTTTAACAGGAAAAACATTAAAATATCTTTCATCTTTTAATGTGGGACTTCACTAATAAGACTAATAATGTCTTAGTAATTTATAATAAACTGAAGACAAACCACTTAATGGTTGTTCGCCTTTATGTGCTCAATACCTTTATGTATAAAGGTGTATATTCTAAAGTGTGTTTATTTCAAAAGCTGGCCTACTCAGAGAACCATAAATGAAATACAAAAGAGTAATGAAGACGTATGCTTCTGTGAGGCCAAAACTTAAAATGCACTAACTTCAGTTATGTAACAAGCAAATTCATTAAACAGTTTACCATTAGATATGTCCTTTGATTATTCTTTTAAAGGAATAGCTTGAAAACTATTAAACCTAAGTTATTTCTTTACAATCATGGTGTTTAAGGCTTTTTTTCCCACACTGGGACCCAGGTACCCATTAGCTTGAGTTATTTTTTCAAAGATTTATAAAATATGTTTAATTTTAGACTGCAGTTTCATGTATTAAATTAATATATACTATGAATATGAAGAAATAATTGACTTGAAAAGCCAAACATCTCCTTCAATGTTGTATTCCTTATTTAGATTTTTTCATAGTAATCAGTTATTGATCATTTATGATTAAAACTGACTTACTGTCTACATAAATACAGAACACCGTATAGAACTATTCTAGACACTTGTAATATGTGAAACATGCAAATCACATTTTCAGGTGAAGTTTGGAAAAATAGTGTATAAAATTCAAGAGAGCAAAAATTGAACATAACTGCAATAGCATCTGTCAAAAGAAGCAACAAGAATACCTGTTTCCGACAAACTTCCATCATGGCTCCGGCTCGTAGCAGGCACCAGACCTCTCCCAGCAAAGAAAAGATGATGTGCATCACATCTAGCCACTTCCCTACAGTTAACATAAGAATAAGCAGTCCACCCATCCGCACAAACACAGTCTGAAAAGCCACTTGTTCACTGGGTTTCTGCTGTTGTTCTTCTGTGAAAAAGAGTAATAACAACAGGCAGTAACAGAAAAGATTTTAAGTTTAATCAAGCGTTTGAATTTATCTGAGTATCTTGGAAGACCTTTAAATTGTTAAAATAAATAAACAGCATCAAGAAGAGAGGCATAAATCCCTTTAAACAAACATATCCCTAACTATGAATGTTCAAAACATTAGCATCAGATGACAATGTATAAGCAACCTATAAAGCATAACTGCAAGATGACAAAGGCTGGTTTTCCAGAACACACTAACATCTTTTAAACATGGAACCCTTCACGCCTCTTAGGTTAAGCACACCATTATAAAGATATACTAATAGCTGCTGCTTGTATCCCAATTTACTTATGGTCCTTCAAAGTTTAATATTTGAAACAAAGTCAACACAACAGGGCTTTAAGTCTGATTATGCTTGCTTCAATTTAACCTGAACTCAGTTTGCATTTACACAAATTATGCATAACAAACAAATCTCCCAGCATTACAGTAAGTCAATGTGTAAAGTGAATGGATTAAGACACTATGTCTTATGTATTCTGCATGTTCTGAAGACAAATATTATAAGAACCACAAAAGTACACAAGTACAAGTACAACACAGACCAAAAAACACCACCTCTCAAAATCAATGTGTCTGAAGACATCAGTTACTTTTTTGTTTGAATTTACTTTTACATATGATGATTTAATGTATGGAAATTTTATTTATAGATTTTATTGTTATTAGTATTAATTGTATTATAGTGTTGGTTTGTGCCCATTTTTGTTAAATAACTCCCAGAAATAAATCTGGACTTTTCCTTGGAAATTTTTCTTAAAGGTAATGGGCACATAACTGAACAATTGGTATGGAAATAGGAGTAAGACGTAGATCATTTAAATTGATTTGTATTTTCTCTTAAATAAAATGATCTTATGGATATATATGTTATGGCCAAAACCCGAAGTTCAGCCAGTTCCTGAATTGGCCGGCTGTTTCGCATTTTGGCCGCGAGGTGTGGCCAAAGTCCGAATTACTAGAAATGACCACCGTATATGCTACTTTGGCCGGCCATTTCGCGAAGTGGCAAGAACTGCGCTGATGTAAGACTGTCCGCTCAAGGTGCGAAGATGCTTCAAAACTTTCAGATGCAGACTCAGAAATGAGTTTACCATTCTGCACGAGAAACTGCTCAAGGCGGATCTTGTTCAGAAAGCGGACACCACTTTAGATGGCCTTCCCCTCACCCAAACACTAACCTTAAGGTCAATAAAATAGGTCCCTGATGTTAAGTCACTATTTTTGGGCTAAAATGATGGCAGAAATGTGAAACCTTTCTTATATACTTAATCTTAATTATTGTGAAACAACCAAGTGGCGCCCGCTTTCTGAACAAGAGCCGCCAAGGCTGCACTCGATGCAATTGCACTACTAAGTGCGCAATAAATCGCTGCTCATGCCTTTTTTCTTTCTGACTTTGGCCGATTGCCCTGTGCCATTTCGCAAACTGTCTGGTCAAATCCCGAAATTGAGGGAAAAGATTGGACATTGGCCCGGTCAATTTACAGCAACATTGGCCATTTCCCGTTTTTGGACGATTTATTTTTTTTTTAACATATTCTTGTTTATTGTGGCATCTTGCACCTTATTACTTTAAAATAAAATTCTACAATGAGAACACAGAGATTTTGGTAGAAACTTATTAACGGCAAATGTTAGGAAGTTTTTCTTCACACCAAAAACCATAGACACGTATAATAAATAAACAAGTAGAGGGGTAGAGAGTGGGACTTTAGGGTCCTTCAGATCTTGACTTGATGTTCTTTTGGAGAATCTAGGTGAAGGTGTCAAGCTTTTTGGGCTGAATTGCCTGCTCTTTGTATAATTGCTCTAATGATCTAAAACCTGAAGCTAAATATAGACATTTAATGCAAGATTGACATGTGGCTTACTTAGTTATGATTCTTTAAGACAGACTAATCTGTCATTTTCCTGTAAGATGTCTCCACTTATTTTTTAATCCTTGTCACTGTCTCATGACTCTGTTTGGTAGTATTGTCTAATTTTTGAAAGAAAGTCTGCATACAATATTTTCTCACCTTGCATGTAAATAACCAAAAGTGTGTAGCATATGGTGAGTGGAGTCCAAAAGCGAACTGCCTCAGAGGTGGACAGGAAGTCCTTGTTGATAAGGTAGATTGATGCCATTCCAGCAACAGCAAAGGTTATCTTTAAAGATGTTGACAGCAGGGATGGGATGGCATGCCAGGAGGTGAGGAGGGTGATGCAAACACCACAGTACCTCTGCTTGCTGTGCAGCTCATACATGGTGCACACATGTTTTACAAGGGAAGACGTATGCCACATGAGGAGACACGCCAAGCCGGCACTAAGTAGCAGGTTAAGTGTGCCATGGGGTGCCCCCTCCTGCAGAAAACTCAAGCTGGTGGTTAAAGCACAACCTACAGAATATTGGCAAAGCAGAAACAACTGGCTGTGGTGGCTGCCCTGAAAAGCATAGAAATAAAGATATGAGCATTATATACTTAAATGATTTACAGAAAGTTGGTTAAAGGATTATGAACACTTATTTCAATGCAAGATGATTTCCAAAAGAATGGATAAAGTACAGGCAATGAATTACCCAGAAATTTTCCTTGTGAAATAAAGTTTTAGCAGAGGAATACACAGAAAACCTATCCAAAGATAGCTAACATTTGAGGAAACTTTCATTAAAAAAAAAAAACCAAAAAAAAAAACAGTATTTAAAGCAATTAACTTGGCAAAAAACGGTCTGGTAATATCACCTACAAAACTTCACACTACACTAATCATTGTAAACATATCCACCAGTAATGCTGACCTACCATGCTTTACCATTGTACACATTAAAAATGGCTGATATCCTATAAGGTTTGCCTTTCCAGAGCCCATTCTCATTGATGTGCCTCCTTCTTTAACAGTTTGAGGTTTCCTTTTCGTCTCCAAACTGAAGAAACACATTATCTGCTATATAAGAATGACTTTAAACAATCCATTTCTTCTTACATCTTCGCTTCCTCAAATGAACTTTGAACTCTGCCTCACTCCAAATTAAACAGTCTTTATTTCTACCAATAGGACTGGGTTTAAGAACACTTCTACAAAAATGCACAGCAAGGAAAGCTACAAACATAACATTTTTAGAAAAGCTGATCTCAAAACATGGATGTTCAAAGACAAATGACCAAATTAGTCTTCTAAAAAGTTTCTGGAGTTCAGGGTTACAGCTTATGTGCAAGTTTACCATGACAAAGAATACAGTAGGACACCTGAATAAGTAGTTCACAGACTACAACAAATAACAATAGAAGAGCTATGCAACCACTAAATGAATTGATACCATCCTAGTCATTCTCTAAAGTATTTAGCAACAAACTGCAAACAACTCATTTAAAACAACTCCCTATACCATCCAACATTGCAAACACTGTAAGAAAACAATAATCATCAAAACAGATATAGTCAGAATTGTTTGTTAAACCTTCTGATTATAGGACTTTTGCTTGAGCAATAAATGCTTTGTTATTCAAGGCAGAACTGCAAAATATCTAAATCCTTTTGGATAAGGGGGCAGAACTTGTTATATTCAGGTACAAAGCCCAAAACAAACAACTGGAATCAAAATTTAATCTCAGGTCAAAGTTCATATGCTGCTGAGAAATTTCTTGTGAAGAAACAAAGTCCATCTCAGCAATCCTAAAAGCTGACTAACCATGAATTACAACACAGCTATCAAGTGGCAATTAACTTTGCACTTATTATGACACAAGGTACCTGAAAACTGTTGCATTATGCTAATACTATTGCAACATTATTACACACACTGTTTTTGAAACAAAGTATCACTATTATTATTGTTTTTTGGTCCACATAAAATTGACTCGTGCAAATGCCATTGTAAACTTAAAATGGTTAGCAGAAGAAATATTACAAGAACAGCTGTGGATTGCTATTGTTCCCTGTCATCTTTAGTGTTTGCAGAGCCCACATAAATTAATATTTTGGTTTTCCGTCCAAATCCATACACGAATAGTTGCCATTGAGGGCAAGTATTAAAACAAACATGCAAATATTCTTAAACACATTTGATCCAGTTTAGGTTCATGATAGGATAGGGTCTTTTGCAATGCAGAAAACCATACTTAGACAGGGCTAACTCTCACACAAGCATGTATAAAAATAATATAAAAAAACTATCAACTTTCCAACCAAGCAGGAGCATTTTGGCTCACCTGGAAGAGGCAACTGAATTCCAACAGCAATCAAAGATGTACAGGACCATGAATCAATATCTACAGTAACTACAGCTTTAAACTACATTATTCAGAAAACTTGCATCACATTCAGTTACTGCTGTTTGCTTCTGTCTGAACTACTATGATGGCACTTTTTAGCTCATAATGTAAGACAAAATTCTAATTGGATCCAACCAAGAGTTGGCATTTTGTAAATGTTTCAGTGCCACTTCAATTGAATGGTCAGTGAACTAATATTTTTAATATAGTTCCCTCCAAGACCAGTAATTTACCTTAGCAGCCAGTCACAAAATGTAAGTCACTACCTATTTGTTTCTCACCTGGTTAGCTGACAGCAAGGAGGATACAGCTCTCAGAGAAAATTCAAGGACTACTAAAGCTCCAACACGGGCTCCAACCAAGGAAAGAATGATCATGAGTACACAGAGGTGAACCGTTTCCACAAGGCGGCCAGGTAAGCGTAGCCTGTCCCGCTCAGTGGACCACATTTCTGGATCGCTAAAACAAATCACAAAAAGCAGCTGTGAAGCACAATAAGTAAAAAGAGTCAATGGTCATGTGTCAGTATTGGGCAACATTACAAAACTCATAGGAATATTGTAACACACTTTATGGGTGACACAATAATTAGAATTCAGTTTCAAGAAACTGAAATATATATAGCAGCATCCATTATTTTTATAAAAACCGTATGATCTACAGTAATTGAAGACTCTGTTGGAGAAAAAAAAGACAGCCTTTCACAATAATATTTCACAAGCACTATTGTGAAACCAAGGATTGTCTTGTCATTGTAGGAAGTCACCCTACACTGTAAACAAATAAGAGACACACAAGAAAGTTGCTGCTACAACTAACTATACCAGTTAAGTTGCAACAAGCCAATAATTAAGAATTATACTCTTCTATGGGTTTTATTAAACTAATAATATCCATATTTTTACAAAGCAGATTCAGTCCAGTTATGTAACCAAAAAAAAAAAAGAAATTCAGTATGCATTTACTGGAAAAATGTATTTTGAGAACCATCAGCACCTTCCTGCAGTCAATGTCTTGAGACACTTTTTTGTAGGAGGGGAAAAATGTTTTGAGTATCATAAGATCACCACCCCCCCCCCCCCTCCTCCAAATTAAACATAGTTTTTGACCTGCAAATGAATAATGCAAAACAAGACAGTAAGCTTTTATATTAAAATATTTTCTTCAAGTCTCTTACAAGTACCATTACAATTTCAAGTTGCTTTATTTAAAAATTGAGCTTACTGTATAAATAAAAAGGTTGACCATATAACTCAGATTTGCACTAAGACATTTCAAAATGTACTTTCACATATTTACAATTTGTTTACAATTTTCCAATAGTTCAAAATTTACCAGTTCTTGAACTCTTTACTCTAAAACATAAAACAGCTTCAAATGAAAATGCAAACATTTCTGAATGTCACCTTAACTGCTTTAATACATTATGAATTCATTTTCATAAGTCATAAGTGCAGTGGGAGGGTAACAATTACTTAAGAAATATTTTCAAATGAGCTTTTGAGGTATCTAAAATTCATTAAGGATACTGCTATAATAATTTGTGTTGAGTTACTTCTGGGAAAGTTCCAGTTAAGGTGTCATCTTCATCAAAAGTACCTTATAGACATAGTGTTCCATATTCAAGTGAAGTTCAAAAACAAGTGTGAGCATTCAATCCTGTATGAATTGGTTTTACATGGACTTCATATTCAAAAGAAATAGAAAGGTTGGAAAAAAATCCAAGCAGGCAAACAATATGAAAACTAAATTGTCTGATTTAAAATTGAATGGATGACAGTCTTAACTTCTGAATATTTTTAAAATGTCACAAAAACCAGACACAACTTCAGGATGTTTTCACATTCCTTTTGCCCAAAGCTCAAAGACATGAGAGCTATGCAGCTGCAAACTGTCCCAATATAAACAAGTGTGGGTGTGTGCATACATGTGCCCTGCAGTGGACTAGTATCCTATCCAATACACATTTTCACATCACAATTAATGCTGTCATGATAGGCTCCTGTACCCACAACCCCTAAAACTGAATTAAGTGATTTTAGAAAATGAGATTACATTTTCTAACTATCTAATAAAATGTAGCACCACGGATTTCACTTTGTTAAGTGCTAGTTTGATTCCATGCTAGTATGACCTGATTGTGAAGCCCGAAACCCATAAGGACTGATTGAGATCATTTATGTTAGGCAGAATGCCTAGAGGGGGGCGGGCGGTCTAGTGGCCTGGAACCCCTGCAGATTTTTTTTTTTCTCCGGCCGTCTGGAGTTTTTTTTTGTTTTTTCTGTCCTCCCTGCCCATCGGACCTTTACTTTTATTCTGTGTTAATTAGTATTGCCTAATTTTACTTTTGTATTTTGTCTTTTTTCTCTTTCGTCATCTTGTAAAGCACTTTGAGCTAAATCATTTGTATGAAAATGTGCCATATATAGTAAATGAATGTTGTTGTTGGCCTGTTCGCAGTGCATTCGCACAAGTTTTTTTCTCTCATAGCCACAATGCATTGTTGATTTGTAACTCTGACCTACACTGGTGCTAGAGAATCGAGGTGATGTCCACCAAAGGGCCAATTTCCTACTCATCATCCATTTCTGCTTTGCACCTGTTGTTGTCAGACTATGCTCAAAGTTTATGTGACCCATACAAAATAAGCAAGTTCAGAAAACAAATAGCCATTCCCTACATTATTCTCTTAAACTCTTCTGGCAGTCTTGAATATGTATATTTTTGGAAGAGATACTTATCCAGAAATGTATTATTTCAGTCCCACCTACTTGCAGAGAGACATATACACATTTCCTCCGTGTGCTCCAGTTTTCTCCCACAGTTCAAAGACATGCAGGTTAGTTGTACTGGCGATGATGAGTTGGTCAGTTTGTGGGTGGATACGTGTGTGTTCACCCTGCCCAAGTGTTGCTGCTGCCTTGCACCTTATGCTACCTGGGATAGGTCCCAGCTGCCCAGAGACCCTACTCTGGATAACTGCATTTGGAAAATGGATAGATGAAGTATCATTTTAACAACATTTGTTTCCCACACATCTTTTTTAGTAATAATCATCTAAGAAATACACTTGAAAGCAAACAAAAATATTTGCTTTATTATTATTATTTAGCCGTCATCATTATGATAATAATCCTGTTATTGGGTCCCAGTACAGTACATATTTTCTAATTTGGGTCCTAAGATTAAAAAAAAGTTTAAGATCCCATGCTTTATACTTTTAAAACTGTTCTATGTGAACGACTCTACACTAAAATAAAGGACTTGAGCTAACATTACTACAAAGCGCCCCGCCCCTGGTCAGATACGGAAGCTGCCGAGGATTCACGAGTGAGGAGTGCAGATTTTCGAAAAAGAAAGCAGAAAAACCCCGAAATTGCATTTCCGTCTGAAACATAGCAACTGAACAACTTTTTTTGCACCTCTTTTTTTTAATAAGATTCTTGACACTAACAGAAATATGGATACATACCTTAAGCATTTGATGAACAAGTGGACTCTCATTAAATTGCATAGGACTGCGATGCCGCAAGCGCCGATAAGTCCTAGAAACAAAAGCGAAACATTTATTCTAACACTGTTAAGCAACTGTTTTACAATGCTATAATTAGTCTTCAAATCGTGCGTATCCAAATCCTCCTTCCTTACCTTGCAGTAAGCTGTCCACCGGGC
This sequence comes from Erpetoichthys calabaricus, assembly GCF_900747795.2. NCBI lineage: Eukaryota > Metazoa > Chordata > Cladistia > Polypteriformes > Polypteridae > Erpetoichthys > Erpetoichthys calabaricus. The sequence goes on from NC_041401.2 coordinate 179,513,987, forward strand.
TGCTGCCCAGGCACAACCAGGGCAGGCCGTTCCAACCGGGCAACCAGGACCACAGGAAGGAGAACATCCCCATTTTCACAAAGTTCACACAAGCGGCTGTCGGATAAAAAAGAAGTTTTAGCAAAAGTCCGAGAAGCTCGGCGTCCGTTCGTGTTGTCTTCCCGACAGAGACGCGCCACCTGCGTGCGTAAGACCAGGTTCAAAGGTTACCATGGCGACTGCCCTAGTGTCCCGGGCGGGAAGGCACATGAGAGCAGAGGGGCGTTTAACCTGTCAGGAGAGAGCTGGAGAGCGCAGCTATCGAGAAACCGGCGATTCGATATCATATAACTGGATACGTTTTAATTTTCGGTTTGCGGAAATGAAACTCTTCAGGTTACGGAGTGATGCAAATTAACCGTTAGGATATAAGGAGATATATAGTTAGTTAGGTAGGTAGATAGATAGATAGATAGAGGGTGTGAGTGAGAGACAGAGTAAATCACGGCGACGCTAGGGGCTAGTTAGAGTTGGAAAGAAAGAGCATGCAATACTAATTACAGAATGGATGTTGTTTCAAATAACTGAACAAACCATGTCACGTTTACTTTTTGTGACGACGTTTTGTTAACCTGTTATAAAACACTTTTTTCCCCCCGAAAATGGCGTGCGCGGATTATATGGAGAACCACAAAATTCCGTCGACAAAAATTGACCTTAAGAGTAGTGAGGGCAGCTTGTACAAGTCGTGAAATGCGATACAATTAAGAATAGCCTGATGTTGGGTGGGCGGCACGGTGGCGCAGTAGGTAGCGCTGCTGCCTCGCAGTTGGGAGATCTGGGGAACCTGGGTTCGATTCCTGGGTCCTCCCGGCGTGGAGTTTGCATGTTCTCCCCGTGTCTGCGTGGGTTTCCTCCGGGCGCTCCGGTTTCCTCCCACAGTCCAAAGACATGCAGGTTAGGTGGATTGGCGATTCTAAATTGGCCCTAGTGTGTGCTTGGTGTGTGGGTGTGTGTCCTGCGGTGGGTTGGCACCCTGCCCAGGATTGTTTTCTGCCTTGTGCCCTGTGTTGGCTGGGATTGGCTCCAGCAGACCCCCGTGACCCTGTATTCGGATTCAGCGGGTTGGAAAATGGATGGATGGATGATGTTGGGTGCAAACCGTTTTATACTTCGCCTACCAGTCACTTTGAACTATTGTAGACACCGGATGCTGACTTTATTAAGGAATGCTATTAAAAAGCCTGACTGAAATTTCAGCTTTTTTTGCGTCATATGGCATATTTACCGGGGTACTGGACTTCAAATTATTAGGTTGGTAGTTTAGTTACTGTCATTCACTGTATTTGAATATGTCTATCTGCTAGTTCTGTGTATGTGCACATATGAAAACTAGTACAGTAAATCTGCAAAGTGTTTTATTGTGGTTCTCACTGAGGACAAGGCAGCACATAAAATTAGGACTGTCGATTTGTTCATGAAACCTCACTAGTTGGTTGCTGCTTCTTGTCAGATTGTATCATGTCTTCGGCACTTTGAAACCTATGTAAAATGTTGGTTTAGTACAGTGTTTCTCAACCTTTAAGTATTTGCGACCCGAGTTTTCATATCACTTTTAATCGCGCCGCCCTAATGTTTTTTTGAAAGGAGCCCACTAATACCAATTTGTTCTTTTTTTAATTAATGATATAACATAGATGCATATTTTATTATACCTACTTAACTTTTATCGATATTTATCTAACTCTATATTTATTTTTCTAGTATCAGAATGTAGTTTAAGTTAATTTGTTTTGGTTTCAATAGATATATTTTTCATATTTTCGATTCTTGTTTTCTTTTTTTCACATCTAGTTTTTGAAAGGGGTCAGTATGACACAAATGTGCAATAGTGGGATTAGCGGTGGTTTTCTATGAGGTCATTCCTAAACAGACAGTTAGAAATCTAATCTGCACAATTGCACAGATAGACTCTTTGCATAGATAGATAGATACTAATGCACTTCAGAATCTTTTCTTTGCCTCTAATATAAAAAGAACAGGGAACAATAACAAAAGCAGTCAGCCATTCCAGAGATCCGCCAACGCCAGTCCTGGAGGATTACTATGGCTGCAGGTTTTCATTCTAACCCTTTTCTTATTGGGTGTCCTGTTTGTGCTGCTAATTAACTTCTTCTGAATTCATTTTAATTGAATTGCTTTGTTAAGATTTGTTCCCCTGTATTTCTTCATTGTTCCTCTAAATTTCTTCATTTCTTTCCTTAAATTGCACCCAGACAGAAATGAAATGTGAAGTGAGTGAGCCAACAGAAGACCAACTAAGTCAGGGCCTCAAACTCCAACCAAGTTCACTCCAACCAGCTGCATAATGAGGTGCAGAGTCTTGTCAATAATTAAACCCATTCCTTAATTCCACTGCTTGTTGCTGTTTTTATTGTGCAATAGCAGACATTTCCGAAATTGTTGATTTTCTCTTTCTACAAGCTCTGTGAAAATGTTTTGGGGACCTGAGCAGATCGACATGCCTGAGATTTTCATCTTTCTTTATTTTCAGATATCCATTGGACACCAGTTGTTTTGGCTCATTTTGTATCTCATTATTGTTTGGCTGCTAATTAAGGAAAAAAACAATTAAGGGGTCTGAGTCTTCAAGAGCAAGTCAATTAAAATTAGTTCAAAAGAAGTTAATTAGCAGGAAAAACAGGTCACTGATTAAGGAAAGGGTTAGAATGAAAACCTGTGGTCACAGTGGTCCTCCAGGACAAGAGTTGGCGACCCCTGAACCATTCTATTGCACCTCTCATAAAGTCTTTCAAATCATTTGCAATAGGATTTGTTTTGCCCAACACAGACCACTGCCCCAGTTGGGTTCTGACCTCCTCTCTGATCTGGAGAAAAGCAAACTTTGTGAGCAGACGTGTTAAAAATATTTACTTAACTCAAAGTGGTGCTCACTTGATATCTATTGCACAATCAAGAAAGATATGACCGTATACTCATGAACTTCTTTTGAGTATTTTATAGTAATGTATCACAGAGTGGTTTAGAAATTGATCATTTTAAAATTATTCAGGACTTATTTGTTGACTCGCCTTCAACATGCTTGGCCTTCTATGAAATACTTTTGAACTTTTTTGTTGTGGAACCATTCAGTGTTTGCTTTTATTAACATAGATTTTAATGTTTGAAATATTTTTTACATGCAGCATAGTAGTGAATGATGCTTCTTCACACAAGTCCAAAGTTTACTTATTAGCTAATTCCCTTTCAATGTGGTCCTTTTTCATATTAATTTTTTCAAGGGAATTATTTTCTTTCCCACCTCACAAAAGTATTTATCCATTTCTAATCTAGTCCAGGATTTTGAGATGGGGAGGTAGAAATCCAGCCTGCAAGGTTCACTAACACACACACACATAGTCACAGCGGAGCAATTTAGACTCACCAGTTAACTTTACATGCCGATCTTTTGAATGTGGGATTAAAGCAGGACTATTTGGAGAAAATCTAGGCAGGCAAGGAGAGAATATGCAAGAATGACACAATCACTAGACTAAGATTTTAACCCCAGTCTAGTAAAATAGCAATGAGCAGGGAGGCCAGCAGTGTGTACCTCTTGAAATATATTTTACTTCAGTACTCACACATGAATTAAATGTTCTGTGCAACAGACAGGTGGTTCGGCCTGACTTTTGGTACCTGCCTTATACATAGGGCTGCTGAGATACAGTGGTGTGAAAAACTATTTGCCCCCTTCCTGATTTCTTATTCTTTTGCATGTTTGTCACACAAAATGTTTCTGATCATCAAACACATTTAACCATTAGTCAAATATAACACAAGTAAACACAAAATGCAGTTTTTAAATGATGGTTTTTATTATTTAGGGAGAAAAAAAAATCCAAACCTACATGGCCCTGTGTGAAAACGTAATTGCCCCCTTGTTAAAAAAATAACCTAACTGTGGTGTATCACACCTGAGTTCAATTTCCGTAGCCACCCCCAGGCCTGATTACTGCCACACCTGTTTCAATCAAGAAATCACTTAAATAGGAGCTGCCTGACACAGAGAAGTAGACCAAAAGCACCTCAAAAGCTAGACATCATGCCAAGATCCAAAGAAATTCAGGAACAAATGAGAACAGAAGTAATTGAGATCTATCAGTCTGGTAAAGGTTATAAAGCCATTTCTAAAGCTTTGGGACTCCAGTGAACCACAGTGAGAGCCATTATCCACAAATGGCAAAAACATGGAACAGTGGTGAACCTTCCCAGGAGTGGCTGGCCGACCAAAATTACCCCAAGAGCGCAGAGACGACTCATCTGAGAGGTCACAAAAGACCCCAGGACAACGTCTAAAGAACTGCAGGCCTCACTTGCCTCAATTAAGGTCAGTGTTCACGACTCCACCATAAGAAAGAGACTGGGCAAAAATGGCCTGCATGGCAGATTTCCAAGACGCAAACCACTGTTAAGCAAAAAGAACATTAGGGCTCGTCTCAATTTTGCTAAGAAACATCTCAATGATGACTTTTGGGAAAATACCTTGTGGACTGATGAATCAAAAGTTGAACTTTTTGGAAGGCAAATGTCCCGTTACATCTGGCGTAAAAGGAACACAGCATTTCAGAAAAAGAACATCATACCAACAGTAAAATATGGTGGTGGTAGTGTGATGGTCTGGGGTTGTTTTGCTGCTTCAGGACCTGGAAGGCTTGCTGTGATAGATGGAACCATGAATTCTACTGTCTACCAAAAAATCCTGAAGGAGAATGTCCGGCCATCTGTTCGTCAACTCAAGCTGAAGTGATCTTGGGTGCTGCAACAGGACAATGACCCAAAACACACCAGCAAATCCACCTCTGAATGGCTGAAGAAAAACAAAATGAAGACTTTGGAGTGGCCTCGTCAAAGTCCTGACCTGAATCCAATTGAGATGCTATGGCATGACCTTAAAAAGGTGGTTCATGCTAGAAAACCCTCAAATAAAGCTGAATTACAACAATTTTGCAAAGATGAGTGGGCCAAAATTCCTCCAGAGCGCTGTAAAAGACTCATTGCAAGTTATCGCAAACGCTTGATTGCAGTTATTGCTGCTAAGGGTGGCCCAACCAGTTATTAGGTTCAGGGGGCAATTACTTTTTCACACAGGGCCATGTAGGTTTGGATTTTTTTTCTCCCTAAATAATAAAAACCACCATTTACAAACTGCATTTTGTGTTTACTTGTGTTATATTTGACTAATGGTTAAATGTGTTTGATGATCAGAAACATTTTGTGTGACAAACATGCAAAAGAATAAGAAATCAGGAAGGGGGCAAATAGTTTTTCACACCACTGTAAGCACTGATGTCTTTTTAATCTGAGGTGGATAAAGATGGTTTATAGAACAGACATATGGACATTCTTATGCATTTCATATACATAACACCAATTGTATTCACGTATCTATTTAAGAAATCTTTGGATTAATTTCTTCAATCTTCTGGTGAAGTAAACCAACATGTGTTAAAAGGTTCCTGGTCTCTGAAAATTTACTATATGTTCCGTAGTTGAGCACATAACTTGTGCATTTATTTAGTGAACCAAAAGGTTTTACTGAAGTTGATTTTTCAGCAGATGTTGATTATGTTGATCTGTTTATGACCTTGGAGGTGTTTATCAGAATTTCTATCTATAGGTGTTAAACACTATAAACACCAATTTGTCTGCAATGCATGCTGGCTTCAGTCAGACCATGAAATAAAAATAGGTTTGAATGAAAGGGAGAGGTGTTTAGATCTTTATTAAAAATCTAGGTTTTGGGGAGTTCTTTCTAAAAGATAAAATATAAAAAAATGATTATGGTTGCCTTGTCAAATGTAATTCCCTTTCATACTGTCTTAAGTTAAACTATTAGCAGTGTCAGAGGTTGTATCTTGGCTTAGTTTAGTAAAAAAGCATTTGCTTCTTTTTTCCATGTTCTGTTTTCTGAAACTGAATTTGTGAAGGTCCTAATGTGTTTTTTTCCATAATAAATAAATATTTTCAGTTTGTTTGGTTTGCAGATTCATCTAACATGTAATCTCTCTATTATAAAAAGAAATCCTGTCCTGGAAAGCAAATGCAAGGCTACGATACGTGATCATCTCGGAAGACATTTTAAAGACCCGCGAGACCAAGGAGACTTGACACGGAGCATCTCGCGGGGACCGTAAACATGAGACTTGGTGCCAAGAGATTGTCCCAGGGCCGTAGCAAAAAGGACAGCGGCTGTACAGGCTTTAAAAAGATTGAAGGGCAGCGCAACAGCAGCTATCCAACCCCCCCCCCCCCCGAACTCGAGCAGCGTTATACATCCTGCAAGAAAGAATTCAACCACGCCCGGGGCCAGAAATAAAAGACAGGTATTGCTTTTACAACATCACGTGAGACCAGGCAGTGAGCCATCATTTAAAACAAGTCAACAGACCTCTAAGCTAGCAGTTGTTGGATGGCTTTTGGCAGGCAAGCATCATGTGCTCCCAGGTCTTAAAACAACGACATGCGACAGGCAGAAGAGGCAGCTAGCAAGCTGCAAAAAAGACAGCAAATGATCCAAAGGCATATACTTAGCATACGTTCAGCCGCAACACCCTTCACAACATGAGCAGCATTATACATCTGGCAAGAAAGAGATTTAACCACACGCGGGGCAGGAAATAAAGAAACAAGTATTGTTTTTACAAATGTTTTTAAAGTAAAAGTGAAAATAATGCATATGTAACAATTCCCAAGAAAATAACAATCTCTTTAAATTGTAGATTGCCTGCCTAAGGTAAAGTCATCCCTGATGAATGAGGACATGGGAATGAGGGGTCCTTTCATCGGATTAGCGCTATTTCAGATGTGGAATGGCAAAATGGGGGAGGCAGCTTGATGATTGAGGTCTCCAGGACTTAAAACAAATCCAAATCATATTATGTGATATCATCTAATGTGAAATTCTACTCTGTAATTCTAGAATTTTTATTTTTATACTGTATTGAGGATTTATTCTGTTCTATGTATTGTACTGTATTGTATCGACCCCCTTCTTTTTGACACCCACTGCACGCCCAACTTACCTGGAAAGGGGTCTCTCTTTGAACTGCCTTTCCCAAGGTTTCTTCCATTTTTTCCCTACAAGGTTTTTCTTTGGGAGTTTTTTCTGGTCTTAGAGGGTTAAGGCTGGGGGGCTGTCAAGAGGCAGGGCCTGTTAAAGCCCATTGCGGCACTTCTTGTGTTAATTTGGCTATACAAAAAATAAATTGTATATCCAGTAAACCAAACATGGGGGTTGGCGAGCAAAGCAAGCAGGGGGCGGAGCCCCCTAGTGTAATGAAAACGTAATGTACAGTACACTTAATTGAATCAACCTATTTTAAGACATATGCCCAATAATGAAAATACTGATTTAGATCACCCAGCCCTATAAAAAGTAACTCTTATTTTATATAGCTCATTTCTGTTGTGAAGGTACTTTACAAGAACAGAGCTATAGAACAACTGTTTACATATACTTTATACAAGTTGGCATGCCATTTGACTTGTATATTTCAACATAGTGAGTTTGAATTAGGGATCAAAAATAGCAAACTCTAAACTCCATTTACCACTGCATCAACCTGCTAAAAACATTAATGATAGATTTATGTTATTTCCCAATTAAAATATTTCTATTAATCAGTCTGGAAATAGCTATAAAACCAGAGGAGCAGTGGTGCTCCAATAAAAAACAATCAGACACACGCAAGCCTGAAATAAAGTAGATTTGGAATGATAACAAATCCTCCCATGAGTAGCAGCACTGCCAAAATGACTGAAGTGTAAAATCTGGGAGGCCATGAAATTTCTCAGAACAATATTCACAGCATATTTCCATTGTCCTGTCTAAAGTCAGATTTTGTGAATCCCCCAAGATAAAACCACTGTAAGAATGAGATTAATTGAAGAGCAGAAACCAGTGTTCAGTAAAATGAGAATTGACAGCACTCTCAGTTATGCAAAAGAGCACCTGAGTGTTCCTCAAGACTTTAAAATGAATAAGCTACGGACAGGCTAATTGCACTTTCTGAATTACATATATCCCTTTATGTTAGGTGCAAAACAAACATTGCATTCTGAAATTAGACCTTCAGGCTGAGTGGTATTTCATGATTATAAGATGAAATTCAGTACTTTAGAATGTCAAAGACCTAAACCCCACAGAAATGTTGTAACATGACCTGAAATTAATATTTTATGCTAGGAAACCTTTGATGTTGCTCATCATGGGGCATGGGGGAATGTTCCAACCGTCACAAAGTGATGTGAGAGACTGAATGAGAGAACTTGCAAATGCCATACAGACATTGACTTGAATGCAGGGAACTCTGGAGCTGTCAGGCATAAGTACTAATCATCCTGCACCCCATAATCAATTCTATCCTAGTATAAATACACTAACTATTTGAGCACATTTAGTCTCCTTCAAAATCAACCTTAAAAAAGACCACAAGAAACACAGTTTTCACAACGTATTTTATTCAAATTCAGTTTATAGCTATGCTTTTTTTAATTTAAATTTGAAAAAGAAAAAATAATTGATTACATTCTTCCAGATTGTTTCAGCAGTTGTAAGCTTGTTGTAAGCATTGTCCTGCATAATGGAAACCACTACAATGGCAGTGGCTCACTTAAGGAAAACAGTTGTAAAGTGACATACAGCTTCACTACTGAGATACAGTCTCTTGTATGTATATAGTAAGTAAACAAATGTACCCCTGATCATAATTTACTAAGATTTCACAGTGTCATTAGCAGTTGCTTTTCAAATCAGTAGTACCAGGAGCTGCTTCAAGTCAAAATTAATAAGGCACACTAGTGTTGACAACTTCTCCGTGTTTCTCTCTACCCTTTTAAAATAATGCATTTTTTAAACAAGATATGTCAGTAGCAGCAATTTCTTTAACACTCATTAGCAACAGCAGCAATTTCTTTAACACTTTTAAAATGCAGGCCATCTTTTGTGCAAATCTTGCTCATTTCTTAATCTTTGTATGAGTTGTGAAATTCAGAGTTACCTTTTAAATAAAGTGAATGTCTGACAGGCAAAGAAATCAAACCATGACCACAAGACTGAAAAGAGAGAGTGGTGTGCTAGAAAATTAATTTTGGAAGTGACAGCTGGTTTGTACACCACTGGTTCATTGTAATGTCGACTTTATTTGCAAATTATTTAATAAAGTAGTACCTCTTTCTTTTCTGTGTGTGTTTAGAACAGAATCACTTCTGCCAAAGTATATATAAACTACAGAGGGATGCACCCAATTATGGCCACACCCAAAGATGGAACTGTTAAATTGCCTTTTCCCTGCTCCTTCACACTACTAAAGGAGTCACCTTGACCTAAACAATTGTACATGAACCACCAAACAACAGTGGTTTTTAGTGACATTTGTCTTGTAACATAGCATTGTAACATAACATTCTTAGACACACTTAATCCAATTCAGGGTCATGGTGGGCAAAAGTCTATCCCAGCTGTACTATACAAATATCTTTGCAGCATTTGATTATTTTTGTCTTTCCCTAGCCACAACAGTAGTGCAGTGTATTCTGCATTTCTCATGACTTCTGTAACAAGGATTAAACAAACTTCAAGTTTTGCTTGTCTATGTTTATTTACAAAGGTATTACTTGAGCACCGACTACCAGAACAGGCCATAAAGAAACAGATTTAGTCATGGCTGTACTCCTGATTTAGGCTCCTTGCATTTTCCAATGTTCAAAAATCATTTCTACCTCTTCCTCGCACTGCCATGTGTTTAGTGATGTTTCTTTTGTAGCTGAATACTTAGGTATTTGTGATCCCAACCATTTGTTTAAACGTTTCCCATTTAAGTTGATTGTCTCCCTATGGCAGGGGTCCACAATCACAGTCCTGGAGGGCCACAGTGGCTGCAGGTTTTTGCTCCAACCCAGTTGCTTAATAAGAACCACTTATTGTTCAAGTAACAGTTCTGCTTCACTTTAGTGGTCGTGCTCATTAAGATTTTGAACCCTTATTGCTTATTTTAGTCTTAAACAGCTGTATTCTTGGTTTTTAATTGCTCCTAATTAGCAATAACATGCATATGACAAAAGAGACCAGCATTTCTCCGTTTAACTTGTTACCATTTACACCTGTGTGTATTTATCATGCATTATTGGGTTTAATTAAATAGTTAGAAGGAAAGTGAAGGACTGTGAATTACTCATCCATTTGAGCCTTCAAATCATTTGGATGATATCCTTAGAAAGGGGAAGAAAATCTAAGATATGAGAATTACCTGACATAGCAGTGTTAAAGCTCTAACAAGCTATGAAATTAAATTATTGGCAAGAATTGCTTTCTAATTAAGCAACCGGGTTAGAACAAAAACCTGCAGCCACTGCGGCCCTCCAGGACTGTGATTGAGGACCCCTGCCCTATGGCCTCAGTAAGTACTCTTTGTAAGTAAGTAGTCTTTATTTGAATTCTGTAATAAACGAATGGCACTCGATATTTTTTTTATGTCAATTGCGAAAGATATCCCTTAGATGGTGATTAACAGAGAAAAAGATGAACATTGAGCCACGCCACAGCATGAACCTCATTAACTCAAAGAAATTCATACTTAATTGATACTATTTTTGCATCAGAATATTCAGAAAGATACCATTTGTGTGTGTTATTTGACTAATTTGGCCAAATTAGTTAAACATAGCTACAGTAATTCCTTGTCTTATAATACTTATCTCAGTATTATAAATGCATATTAATAGTTATTTTTGTAATCCACTGGACATTCGCTATAATATTATTAATTAATTGTCTGTAATCTGAGGTCACAGGGGTAAGTGTGTGTTTCAGGCAGACATTATGGTTATCATTTTTTGGATTCCACCTGATGTTTGTTATAATAAAACTAATTATTAGTATGTAATCAGATGGCACAGGAGCAAATGTGAGAACTTAACTGCAACAAAGAGCACTAGGAAATATTTTACTCTCTAAATTTTGTCAAATGTGTCGAACCTCATCAGAAAGCACTAAGAACCAAAATGGGAAACAGAACAATGGATTGCTAAATAAATGGTTTCTTTTAATACTGTTGGTGTATTGTAAAGTTTAGTTCTGTAGAATAGTGTTACTGAATTACAGCATTTACATCCTTTTGCTTATTTATTTGTTTTGGAATGGAATCACATAGGACCTGGCCATCACAGAAATGGACTGAGCACAATGGACATTTAATCCGTGCACTAATTGGATCCTCTTTTACTCTATTTTAGGAGCATCCTCAGCAAACAGGACACCCACCAAGCTCTCTTACCCTCCTTGGTAAGTTACTAGTGAAGTCTCTTGTAATAGAGTAATCAATGACTCTTTTTTTCTCACTTTCATTGGTTCTTGCTGCTCACTTAAGAATAACACGTTTTTACTTAGAGGTCATAGTTTTGTACAGTATTTCCTGTAATAATAATTTCAAGCCTGTCTGCTTGAGTCATATCAGCATTAATATACTGTATATCTTATACTGTATCCATCCATTATCCAGCCCGCTATATCCTAAATAATTGCACCTAAGAGCACAGGAAAATTTTAAGTCTAATTGAGCTCTTTCTTGTATTTGTACTCTTGCGCCTTTTTATTTGATGACCACTAAAAATTACTGAATGCATTTCATGTTTTTTTTAGATCTCATTGAACACACTTCAAATCAGCTTGCTTTTTCATATAATATGTATACATACAGTGTATTTAACAGACAGTGCATTTCTAGTTGACCCATTGAAATCTAAGAATTTCATTTTTAATAAATAATTGCATATTTCTGCAATTGGTAAAATTATCCAACATAAGTTTTTTTTTATTTTTTATTTACCTTAGTCTTTTGTCTATTTTTTCCAGTGTTTTGCCAAAGATTGCATTTAGATGGGCTGTCTGCAGCAGCTTAGTTTGCAGTGAAGTCAATGTAAGAATTATGGGAGAGAAGGGGCCATTTGACCCAAATAGTCTAGTGCAAAATAAAAAAGAAACTATTGAATTTCCTTACACCTGATATTTAGAAGCTGCCTGTCGCAGTAAGTCCCAAAACAACATACTCAGCACAGTGTGCGGTCCCAGGCGAAAGAATGCTGGTCCAATTCCTTTATATAGGCCTAGGGGACCTTCCTTCCTTGTCACCTTCACAAAGCAGTCCAGAAAACCTCTGTAAAGACGACCCTGCAAAGAGATACATAACAAAATTTGACTCAGACTGTTTCAGTGACTTAGAACATCTGTGACATTTCGTGATGCTAGAGCATGAAAAGACTATGGGATTTACTAATTGTTGTATTGTTAGCTAGTTCAGCCAGTTAACTCTCCTTAACCAAGAGGAATAATCTGCACTTTAGGCTGGGTTTTCCCTGCGGAAATACCCACTGGAATGTTATACAACATAATGCTGAATTTCTGACTTATGTAGTTGTAAATGATATTGAATAGAATTTCAGGACAATTATAAACTCAAAGACGAAACAAAATTTTGATGAAAGTAACTTGTACACTAAAAGTTGAATCAGCCATTTCAGGTTTAAGTAAAATATAGTCAATAATATTTCTAGAAATTGATATATTTTTCTAAATCAGTCATTAGCAGGAATACCACAAAACTTACTGGTCGGGTACAATATTAAAATCAAAATGACCTTCCCTGCCGTATATTTCCCTTCATAATGCACTTGGTACTAACACCATTTACTTTAAGTAGGAAATTACATGGTAAAATAGCCTAGCATCAGTGCTAGCAAAGAAGCCACAGAAAGACATCATTTAAGTTTGAAAGGAACATGGTCCCTGCTCGTTATGTTCAAAGGACAATGGACCTTGCAATTTCTTTTCAAAGGTGCTATGGGATATCAACACTATCTTCTGTGTTAAATGTTCAAAAGCAATGCCTGTAATGATCATGAACATTCAATGTCAACATTGCTTACTGTTGTAGGACTGTGAAAAGTGAACAGCTGCAAGTTAATGTAGGTCACATGAAGACCTGTATTCTTCACCAGGAGGAACAATATGTATTTTAAGCTGTGCTCTGAATGTCAGTGACTGTGCGGTGCTGAAAGACCACTGTCCCTTTTTCTTTTTGGAAATAACTTTTACTGGATTGAACATCCAACACTTCTAGTAATTAAGCCAAATCTTTCAAAGAGTGATTTGATATACTTATTGGCAAATATTTTGCATTTTGTTAATTCAGATATGAAAGGGGTCGCCATGACACAAAGCTCATTTCAAAACAGCATCCACTACTCACAAACTTCCCTTTATACTGGACATCTAACAGAAATGTGCTGGGTCTCAATCCTTTGCTCTATTATCTTCTTATAGCTGCTGATCCCAACTACAGATATTTGTGTCTATAGCTATGCAATAACTGCATAGCAGTTATCATGATAAAAGGGTAGGGAATATAAATTAGGAGAATTTGGGGGCACTTTACTTCAGCATTGTGTTTCATACCTCTGCAACTGCCCATTAAGCTCATTTGCTTAGCAGATTGTAATTTTGTTTTCTACAGTTTAGTGTTTTGTCATTTGGTTTTGTTTGTGGTGGTTTTGAGTCTTTTTTTAGCGATGTTAGTACCTATATATATTTAACTTTTACACTTTCAGTTTGTTATTGATAATTGTTTTTGGATTTATTATGTGTTTGAAGTCTGACATGTTTTGTTGACTTCCACTTTAGATTAACAACAAATGTGCACCTTTTTTGGCTTGTCCAGATCTGCACAAATACTTTGGTGCACATAGTCAGCCGTATTTTATGGGCAGCGCAGTGTGTTACAGTCCTGTTTCTTAGCTTTTACATCCCAGGAGCAAACACCAAGGGGCTGTACTACACAGGCACCTTCTCTGTAGGTGCGTCATGCTGGCATGTATCTGGCAAAAATCTGATGTTATGAGGTAGAGAGCTACTAGCGGCTAAATCAATAATGAGTTTACAGCCTGATAATTAAGGCCCCAGATTGAATTGTAAGTTTTTAGTGTCATCTTTCTTCCAAAAACTATGCCTTTCTTGTGAAGTTTAAAGATTTATTGTCAGCTTGACTTGGGTTTTTAAATTGTCTGGTGTCAGTCTGGTGTCACCTTTTAGTGGACTGCTATCTTACCTGTCTAGGCTAGTGTGTTATGTACCCATTGTAATCAGATTCAGCTTTGGCTCCCAGTGATCCAGAATTTTAAAAAAATGGGTAAAGAAATGAACTGGTCAATACTAATGATAATAAAGAGAAAGACCAAAACCTAGAAATTTTGGATAAAATGTTTGACTTGTACTATGCAAGTGTACTTTTATCTTTTCTTGTTAATACATACAAATTGTCCATATTACCTACTTGAATGTTGCAATCTTGTTGTTTAAGCACAAAGAATGGGAAAACAAATAAAATATTGTCTGGATTCTCAGCATATAAGGTTTCTCTGCATAACTCTACCTTTTAAGGTACCAAACCCATGCATTTTTCCCTAAGTGATTTTTCTTCATTTCCTGCTGTGTAGCTTTCTTCAATTCTGCCTGATGTTTTTCTCCTGCTTTTGCTAACCTCTGCTACTTATGACATTTTTGTTTCATTTGGTCTCAAGTCAATTTTAGTGCTGTATAGTATGAGGGCTTCTGTGCTTAGAGCCACTGCCAAGAAGCTCATCAAGTACATTTTGGAAGAGAAGATAACTTCCTCTTCCATTTAACATCTACTTGCGCATTCTTAACTGTTTCAGCCTCCTTCACACATTTTTTAAGCTTTTGTCCCTTCAATTATTCAGCACTAAACTTAGATTTAAAGTGGGTTTAATTTGCACTTACTTCCAGATTGTGTGATGGACAATTAAATAGTAATAAAAACAGATAACATTTATTAGGAAGAAATGGAGATTTTATTTTCTGTTTCTTAGTATTCCATGTAGTCAACAGGGATTTATAATGGGATCACTTACTTCACTATGAGGCTGAAAGTAACCTAATGCTTCTTGTAGCATAACTGTTGCTGTGGCTGGAAATACAAGAACATTAATTTGAAGTCTGTTTGCCAATGTCAGGCTGCACTTTAATGTGAAAGTGTGTGTGTCATTAAGCATGGATCTGTGTTTGAACTTTTGGTGTTCTTCAAAGAAAGGAGCTAAGCTACCCAATGAACAAATGTAGCCTTATGTTAGTTAGTGGCATTTTCCCAAAGAGGGAGGCATACAATCACACCCATCAACATTAAAATTTGGTCTTCAGTGCATCTGTGCAGTGTTGCTTATCAATTCAATCTAAATATCTTGTGGTTGTTGAAATCAGAAAAGTATTATTAAAATACAGTTAGAAGCAGGCTAACCTTCCAGTAAATCTAGTCCTTGGAAAGGCAGCATTAGAAACTGGCTGACAAACAGGCAAATGTGAGAACAAACCTTACTGAAATTTTGACTACCATTGTTCCAGAATCATTAAGTATTATTAAATTGGTTGCATCATTATAGTTTAAAGGATTGGGATAATGAGGCACTTAGCTGTGTCCCCACAATTACACAGCCAGCTTTTGACAGAGAGTTCTGCTACAGTTTATACTTTCACATCTTTAGGGTGGAAAAGAAAGATGAATAGAGAAAGAAAACAGACAGCAAAAGTGTACACTCCATGAAGAGAGTGACCAAATTGGAAACCAAATCCTGATTACTGAAACTGTCAGAGAGCAACACTAACCACTGTCCCACCATGAAGATAATACACTGAATGGCTGCTTTATTATTTTAACTTTTGCTCTCCAGTGACACCTCCATTTATGCTAACAACAGGATTTATAATAGGTAGGTAAGTATAAAAAAATGTACATTTCATAGGTAAAATGGAAAAGATTAAAGATGTAAATAAATTTAGAAGAAGCACTGTGAAAGTCAAAGCAACACTCCCAAACATTTCTGTTCAATTTCCTATACAAGATACAGTATTTCAGGTGTATCCTCCATCCAAAAAGCACTCAACTAACTGTGATTCTGTAAGATAGAATATTGAGGAAAAGGCACTTGTATAGGCTGAAACAACTTGTACAAAATTACAGCTCCTCAATTAATAAAACAAGTTCAGCAATGGCCCTAAGAGAGGTAGACTATAATGAAAAGTCTTCATGTAATTTCAATTATGGAGTATAGGAGCTTAATAATACAGGTCCATTCTTGACAGCAAAAAAACTAAAACACGCTAAATGCACTAAAAAAACTGGAAAAGTACATCACTTGTCCCGATGAATCCCATTTCCTTCTGGTTCATACTAAGAGAGGGAAAGAAGATTTGCATCCATCCTACTTGATGTCAACAACACAGGCTGATGATTATGATAGAGTGACAAATATCTATCTGTCTGTCTGTCTGTCTGTCTGTCTGTCTGTCTGTCTGTCTGTCTGTCTACCTAAGTGAGGTGTCATAATTTTGCCATTTGTGACCGTGTGATGTTCACACTGTGGAGTAATATATTTTGAAATATAGAATAATTTGATTTTTTTCAGTTATACTGTACACTAAATGAATTAACATCTGTCAAACATAACAGAACATGTTGAAATTAGGGGGACTGGAAGGCCAGCACCTTACAAACCTGGAAGGGGCACCTGTCCATTGCAGGGTACCTCTTTCACACACCCATATTCAGCCAGTTTAAAGCTATCAGCTTATCAAACATGCACATCTTTGGTACACAGGTCAAAAAACAGAGACACCTAAGAGAAACAGACAGAGGAAGAACTTGCAAAATACCACCAACAACAATCAGGAACAGGATATACACTCAATAGACTGGACCAAAGGAACAAGAATTCTAACCACTGTGTCATTATGCATTCTAGTATTAATTAGTACATTAATAATAATAATAATTCTTTACATTTATATAGCCATTTTCTTACTACTCAAAGCGGTTTCCATGCAAGGAGGACTTGGGAAGCAAAACCACAATTTCCATACTGCAAAGCAGCAGTGAATCATGCATTATGCTGAACTTATTGGTGTTAATATAAGTTAACCATCACTTTCATCTAGACTAGGAATGGTCTTTACAAATGTGTGTTGTAGTAAACATTTATTTCAACCCTTTCTAGAAGAAAACTTGTGCAATAAACATTGGCTTACCTTACCCAGCTCATCTACAGGCTGGTTATAAAGTCGTGTACTGATGACATCGAAAGGAGTCATAGCTATGGCCACAGCAATACTACTTATCATAGCAGCATTGAGAGACACTAACCAGCTGTCCTGGACATACCACTGTAATAAACAGAAGAAGCTGTTTCATTATGGGTGACCAGAATGTGACATTAGGTACAGCAATAGTGCATTAGGCCCAAATTGTCTGATCTTAAATTATGGCCATGTTCCAGAAAAAATACCCTTCCAGAAAATAAGCAATAACTTCTAAAGCATTTGATTTTTAAAAAAAAATATGGAGTAATATCACATTACATAACATTTTTGTGCGTATTCCAATTTAGGGTCATGGAGGGATGAAGTCTTTTCTAGTAGAATCAGACAGACAGCAAACCGCCCTAGATATGACATAAGTCTGTGAAAGCCGCACACTCAAACTCATGCTTGGGCCTATTTGATATAGCTTGTTCACCTTGCATTAAAGGATAGGTCTGGTACTTTTCAAGTCAAAATAATTTCTTCATAATCATGGTATATATTAATTTGCCTTGTTAAACTGTGTCCTAAAGTGAAGCATTTTTTAGAAATTTTAATAGTACCTAGCCTTCTTTTGTGCTTTATAATGGAGGTAAAAGATACTGGGGGCCAACACAAAAACTAAAGCCTTTAAACTTACCAAGTATTTCAATTTTTCAAGCCACAAATGTTACTAAATACTGATCCACATCTTGAAATTGCACACATATTGCAAAACAGCATATCCATGCCATTATAAGAAAGAAAAAATATTGAAAAGCAAAACATTTTTGTAGGATCCAGCCATTTTAAAAGGATACTGGCAGTGCTCTTTACGGTGCTGTTCATCTATCTCTGCGGCAACACTTCAGCACAGTGAAGTGGCCATTATAAAAAATGCAATGCAATCAGTTCAGTTCAGATTTATTTTTATGTGTACAAAATACAGTGAAACTCTTAGTGAATGCTTCATTAACATGCACCATGCTATCATATAGTACGAGTCACACTTCGTAGGATATGAAATACAAAAATACAAAATAAAATTAGGCACAGTTGAAGAAAAAAATACATGATTTGAGTGTGTATCAGCAGGTAAATAACTGTGTCTGTATCTGATTCAGTATAATTATAATCTGATTCAGTGTAATTTATATATAACTGTATTTACTATATATATATATTTATTCAGTTTTAGTATAATCTGATTGAGTGCATGCATTGTTAATCAAAAAACAAGAAAATAACATGAATTTTGCATGTGCTGCCACTGCTGGTACTTGCTGTGAATTATGGCAGATGCATACTCAAATCAAATAATTACTGACAGATATGACACTATATCAAACATTTGCACACTTTTGAGCAGAGCATCAGTTGTTACAAGTTATGGTAGATTATAATTGTTAAAGTAACAGAACTGCAGAGACAGTAGGATAATATACAGGCTGAAGCTGTGGAAATTTGAAATGGGGGTGTGCTCAGGGTAAACTTCAAAACCCCACCCACAACAGACGCTGTCAACAAAATGGCAAACAGGATATGTATCTTTACCTAATGAAAACAGTCTCAGGTAATAAAATATATTACAAATATGCCTCAGAAATGCAAAGGGCAGGTTTTGCCACTTCAAAGTGAACATTTTTGGTTTGTTTTTGTTTTCACAGTTGGACCACATCCCATCACCTTCATTTTAAGATGGAAGAAAAATCTGGGTATTTTTTTAAATGTTTAAAAAAAATACTTCACTTTATAATATAAGTTTGAGTGGCAAAATAATATACGCATGATTGTGAATTAATAACTTGAAAAATATAGAACTTATCAATTTAACATTCATCATACAATTTGTAAATTATACACTGACAATGTCTGGGCATGAATTAAAACCAGTACTCTTCATTCATGTGGTAGCAACACTAAGTACTGTGCCCCTGTGGATAATAATATTAAAATATAATTAATAATAGTAATTAAAATAAAATCAGACCAAGCCAATCAAATTAATGAGAAACAGGACTTAGATATGCATCAGACTTTAGTAGTGAAATACTCTGGGCATAGATAAGTGAAGTCACTGATATGCTGATTTATCTTGGGAAGGTAAACAGTGGACAAATTGGTTATCGGAAAATTTGCTTTATTGGAAGCTAGAAGAAACGAGCAGCGATCAGATCTGTTAAAAAAGTGCCATCAATAAAGCAAAATGTTAGAGCTGGCAGAAACCAGCTGTGGGTTAGTGTGCCACAGAAGACTGCATCCTGATTTTTTAAATGTGGCCATGACATCTGTTGAAGGAATGTTTCTGGGCTAAATCCTCCTGCTTCTCCAGTTTAGGGCAGTGAGCCATTAATCTCCATATTGCTTTTTCTATATTTTTTGTGTGGCATGGTGCTTGTTCTTTAGATCTCAGCCTTTGTAGTTATAGAAAAGAAAGATCATAGTGAAACTTGATCGAAAAAAACGAGATATATTAAAAACAAAATCAATACTTAATTGTCAGTATAAAAAGGCAGAAATATTGGATATCTGTGCTATGTCATGTGGCTGCAAGAGCAAATAAAGCTTATGTGTCTTTACACAAATGCAGACCTCATCTGTTCACTGTAAGAGCAGATGTCAGTGCCACATAGGAAATGTATCACTACTCCACATTCTCTGAGCTGTTCAAGTCCTCTTCAGTACTATTAATCCAAGTAGTTTGTTTCATTTACAGTTATTTCAATCAAAAGAAATATGACAGCACTTATCTTACATGGTCCTTACCTGTTTTTGGGCAACCCACTCCTTGGCAGATGAGAAAGTAGCAAGTTGAGCAGCTGAGCCCACCATCACCCGTGGTACAGCCCCATTTACTCCCCGCCATAATCCCAAAATCCCTTGTGCTCGGTAGATGCTGGCAAATGCACTGGATACACCCTACATGAGAATAAAGTAAAAATGAAGGATTTGCTATTTTAGAAGAGATACAAATGAATGTTGCTGAGCTTCATTCACAGCAATAAGAACAACAGTTTTAATATTAAAACATAATGAGAATAATAATAAAATTGTTTACACAGTATACTTAAAGCTACTATTCAGCCAATGCAGTACATGTAAAGTTATCATGAGTTATAATACCCATTTTTATTTTGCGTTTAACTTGTACCATGGGAGATTTATGGTATAACGGTAAAATTAGGAGTATTTTATTATGGTAGATAGAAGTCATCAATTAGTCATGAGCTAATGTGTCATAGGGGAAAATGATATGTTGCAACCAGCCAGTGCCAGGAAAAACTGCCAGTGACCTTTAATGTCACAAAACTATATGCAATACTCATGAATGGCATAATTATTTAAAAGGAAAAGTGTTTAATTGGTACAGATAGAGTAGCACTTTCTGGTGAGCTAGGATGAGTCATCACTGACTGGAATAGCAATGCAATTTCCAATTTATAATTTCCCCTTCGGATTAATAAAGTATCTATCTATCTATCTATCTATCTATCTATCTATCTATCTATCTATCTATCTATCTATCTATCTATCTAAAGGAGCTAGGAAAAGTCATCAATGACCAATGCTTATTCTAAAAAATAAAACAGTACTCTAATACACTATATAATAAATGCACCAATCTAGTAGAGAAAGAGAATTCTAAAATGTAGAGTTCTAAAACATAGTGAACAAGGAGTTGCAATCCATAGTATATAGCCATATAAAAGAAACTAGAAATGCCCTATGTGGTATACTGGGTCCGCGGCTTCAAAAGAAAAGAGGTTTTAAATCCATAAAACCATGTCACTCTCTGTGGGTGCGATTGCATGGCCACGGGGAGTTAATTGGAGTAGTTGGAGCAAGTTGCACCTGCATGAGTGGGTGTGATTATTTACAATTTCTTTATTGGCTTCCTACGGTGTGCAATTAAGATGCTGCGCCCACGGAGGGGTGTGTGGGTGTGTGTGTGTGTATATATATATATATATATATATATATATATATATATATATATATATATACAGGCTGGCACAAGTTGAGAAATGGAGATCGATGGATCGAGGAAAAGAGGAAGATAAAGGAGGTTAAAGGATGGGAAAGAGCAGTATTGGCAGGAGGGTCTGGCCACCTAGAAGGAGGAGCAGAACGAGCTGGGGCCCCATGAAGGAGCGTTTGGTTGTGGCGCTCTAGTGGCTAGTCCGCCCCACTGAATGTTCGGGTGAGTGAGGTGAGCAAAGCAGGTGTCCTCCCAAGGGATCTGAGGAGCGACTATGTGAGCACGAAGGAAGAAGAGAGGAGTGCCGACCTCGGGCGGTCTGGCCGTGATGTCCTTAAGGCAGTCAAGACGGAGGTCGGCCGAAAGGAGCTCGTTGCTGTTGGGTCTTCCTTGTCTATGCGAGTTAGGAGTGAGCCGGGGAGAATGAGAGGAGGAGGTGTGCTAAGATCGTGAAGAGTGAGACTGCATTTTTAACCTCATTTGTCAGCTAATCTCGGTGACATTACCGACGGTGTCGGGTTCAAGAGCTCCCAGCAGTCGGATGGGAGCATGGAGCGAACCCGCATCGTCACACCCTAATTCATTATATGGGAGAAGACCTAAACTAAATGGCTACAGTAACCACATGATGGCTAGTTTGCCACAGGAAAGTCGAGGTTGATATAGCGAAAAGATATTATTCAGATGAAAGAACTCAGAACATCGGTTAAATTCTTGAACTAGGAAACAGTAGTTATGGTCTGTACTGTTAGAAGACAAACCAGAAACAGCTTATTATATCATTAAACAAAAAAAAACAGTGACATCAATGGTAAAGTCAGGGGAAATCAGCATGAAGAACAAGATCAATCCTTGTTTTTAATAAACATCTTGCAACATTAACAGTTTTTATTTATGCCAGCAGTCATTGTTATGCCATAAATTTTAGGCTGTAAAGAATAAAGGACGAGGTCACTGATTTTTTTCCACCTACATATTCATTGTAGGGATGATAACACTACAATGTCTGATATTGCTCAAATGTCACTAACAGTATTTGATCCAGATAGGGCCATATGGTAAATTCTCTAAATCTAGGTGAAAATATTTTTTGCTTCGGTAGTTTCTAAATTTGTCTGATGCATATATAGCATTATGAAGACATGTACATGTCAATCCAGACCTGTGCTGTTTCTAAGAAAAGGGGTCTATTGATGCTTACCGTCATTAAATACGGTAGCCTGTGGAACCCTTTTTTTTTTTTTTGCATCATTCGCTATCCAGCCCCTCACACCCTTAACTTTATTAATCATATTTATTAATGGATTGGTGACTTACCATCCATTAAAATGTATACGGTTACTTACAGATGTTGATAAATTAGTCGGAACAAAACATGTAGCCCTTTAGCAACTGAGCAATAGGGTTGTCTGTACATATAGAGAGAGTAGACACAACTTTTCCAATTCTATAGAATTTCAAATATTAGTGTACTAGGGGGCTCCGCCCCCTGCTCGCTTCGCTCGCCAACTCCTGGCGTTGGGGCATGACAAAGAGTGAGATGTATGAATTAGAAATAGAATAGTGTGTAGGTTTGGATGATGCCTATATAAATAAAAAATAGAGTGTTTGGCATAGAGTAATGTTTTATTGGAATATTTCTTTGTATACAACATTAGTAGTAAAGATGGTGTCTTGTCTTTGAATGAGTCTTCCTTGGCATGGATCATTTATAACTTTAACTTTAACGTCAGATGAACGTCGAACACGTGAGAAGGCAACATAAAGTTGTCCATGTCCAAAAACGGGTTCAGAGAGGTAGATGCCAACCTTGTCCATGGTTTGTCCTTGTGATTTGTTGATGGTCATGGCAAATGCAGGTTTAATGGGGAACTGTCGGCGTTTCAATGTAAAAGGTAATTCTAGGTCAGAACTCGTAAGGTCAATTCTAGGAATGAGAACAGTATTGTTAGCATGTGATTCTGCAAGAACTGTTGCTTGAATAACATTGTGTGTCATGGTGTTGACGACTAAACGTGTGCCATTGCATAAACCCTGTTTAGTGTTAAGGTTTCTTAATAGCATGATTATTGTTCCGTTTTTAAGGGTAAGGTTGTGTTGTGGTCATCCGTCCGGGTTAATAGTGTTCAAATATTCTAAGGGGAAATTCAGATGTTCATTGTCGTCATAAGAGTCAACTTTGTCAGAGCTTAGAAAGAGCTGTGTCTCTCCAGGAAGTAATGAAATGACCTGGTTATTAATGTGATTAACATTAATATTTTTTGGACATAATATAGTGTGTTGTGTTAATCACATATGCGAAAGCAGTATGGGCCATTGCCTTTTGGTGGCCTGATATGTACTCCGGTAGATGTAAAAGCAAATGAACTATTGTAGGATCTAATGCAGTTCATAAAGTTTTTACTTTCAGGCACATCGTTCGTTAGAAGCTTCTGTAGATATTCAGGATATGAATGTAAAGGAGGCAGTGTAATCTGCCCCTTTTGACAACAATGTGTAAATTCATTACTTGTATTGCCAGTTGTTTCTTAAGGGAAGTTAAGTGAATGACAATGATTGCAAATGACATTCATTAATCCCAATGAATTTTCCTCAATAGTGGACTCATTATTGAAGGCGTTGTCAGCCAACTGGCGTAATCGTTTAGCAGGTGTCTGGTGTTGATGTCCGCGACGGGCATGTTTTGCTTGTGGCGTTTGAGTGCCGCGTTGTTGCATGTCCATTATTTGTGACGCGCTATTTTTTACTTTTAATTGATTCGCCTCCGCTTTGCGAAAAGTCCGTTTCACTCTACGGCGTGCATTGTTTGTATCGAGCCTTGTCCGTTTTTGTATGTCGGTCAGTTGAGTTCTCTGCTTTTGGAGTCTTGCTTGCTTGTTTTGTGGCAGGTCATATGCGCGTTGTACACGTCTGCGTTCATTTATTCTGTCTCTTCGCTCCCTTTTTTGTATGTCTGAGACGCGAGCTCTTTCTTTTGAAATCGTGCTTGTTTCGATGTAGCACTTTGAGACGCGCGCTGTATGCGTCTACGTTCACTGTGTCTGTCCATTTGGGCACGTCTCTGTAACGGGGTCACTTGAGCTTTGCGTTTTTTGATCCGAGACATTTTTTCTCCCGGAGTTTCCTTTGCGCGTTGTATGCGCCGCCGTGTATTTTCTTGTTTCACTCGTGTTCGTGTGTTTGGGTCCCGTTATCCGATCCGAATCGTTTTGTACCCGTGACCGTGTATTCATGTCTTGTTTGTTCCTCAGCGTGCGAAATATGGATAAGTAATAAGGAGGATCGCACTCACTGTTAATATGGAGCCTTTTCTGCAGTTGAACGGTTAATAGTGCTTTATTGTAAGGAGATCCACCTATGCTGCCTAGTGTGAAGGTGTTGAGATGATGTATGTTTAATATGGACGTTTCCTTTAGATATGTGGCTTTGGGTGTCACTTCTTATTGATGTGGGGGGGGGGGTGATGATTTTTGTTGCGCGAGCGTCTTCTTTCTTTTTGTGTTCCAGGGGCTTGTTGAATCCCCCTCTTTGTGTGTGTCCCGTCCGTTGCTTGTAGGGTGTGTGGGGTGCTTTTGTGTTCTTTTTTTTTTGTGTTCCAGGGGCTTGTTAAATCCCCCTCTTGGTGTGTGTCCCGTCCGGTGCCTGTAGGGGGGGGGGGGTGCCTTGCTGTTGTGCGCGAGCATCTTCTTTTTTTTTGTGTGCTAGTTTCGTGTGCAATGGGTTTCGTGCGGCGCCTGCTTTTGACTACTTTTTTCTGTGCTCTTGGCACCTCATTTCTTTGACTCCTTTTTTCTGTGGTCTTGTCCGCCTCTCGCGGCCCCTCATCCGCCTCTCGCGGCCCCTCATTTCTTGGGGCGCCTGCGCAGTACGTCTTTTTGCGGCTACGGCCCATGGCCGGATGTCCCTGCGTCCATCCGGTTTAGCATTCTCGGTTAGTAATATGGATGATCGAGATCCAGCACAGTGTGACTTTGTGTGACCCTGAACAGTCATATAACCTGAGATTGCTAACATTCTAGAAATAAAGATACACATGTAGTGTATGAACTTGGAATTTGTGAGAACATCTTTGGCAAAGTAAATAAATACAGGTACTGTAAGTATAGTATTTACGTCATTATCTCAACTGACCTTCAACCTATGAGCAAAAAAGCACTGTAAGTATTTATTTTGTGCAGAATGTGCATAACCTGTTTCCCATATTCCTTACAAATTGGACTATTTTTATTAACAAAACGAAGTGATGTAATGCAAAATTGCTTCTGCCCCCCAATATACACAAGTATCAACTTTTTGCTCCCCTGGACTACTGCTTCCCTTTTCTTGCTTACCTGGTGGTTATGCTGATGTCCCACTGCGATTGCTGCAATTGTCTGTGCCTGGAGGTGTGTTTTTACCTAGAAAATAAAACAGAATAGCTTTAAAATGTGATAGATAGATAGATAGATAGATAGATAGATAGATAGATAGATAGATAGATACTGCATACTGTACTCATTCTGTGTAGCCCCTTCAGACGGAGAGTTAAATATACTGACGGATATTTTTGAGAGGTTCCATTCAATATTAAATTTGCGTAGTAGTTTGGCCAACAATAAATGTTTTCTCAGACTGAATTTAACTTTATGTAGAGTTTCTCCCTGACAATACTTAGTTTAACTTCTAAGCAGCTATTGTGTGGGAAATTTGCATGTACTCTCTTTGTTCATGTGGTTGTTTTCCCAGAATTCTACTCACAGTTCAGAGAAATCTTGTATTGTATTTTGTCAATTTGAAGCAAATTCTTGTTTGCTTTAGAAGGCCCTTGTGATATGTAAAATAAAGATTGAGTAATTAAAACTGTATATTTTAGAACAGATTGTGAATGTGTGTGCATGAGTATGATGGTGATGGATCTGGCATTCAATCCAAGAATGGTTCATACTATGTTTTCATTATTGCTTGGATAAGCCATGATTTTTGTTGATCCTGAAAATAATAACCCACAATCATAATGCTGAGAGATAGTTAATTATAGTTAGTTATAATCTTTCACTCAGTAGCCTTATGGCATAAACTCTTCTCTGATTATTAATAGGTTTATCTCAAATTACTAATAAGTCATAAGAACATAAGAAATTTGACAAATGAGAGAGGACCATTTAGTCCAGATACTTTTTAAATATTGTCAAAGTTTATGCTTCAACTACATGTCTCCGTAGTTTGTTCTAGAGTCCTATAACTCTTTGTGTAAAGAAGTGCTTCTGGACCTCAGTTGTAAATGCACATCCTCTTAATTTCCATTGATGTCCACAAGCATGCAATTCATCTTTAAGCTGAAAGAATTCAGCTGGATCTACTTTATCAATGTCTTTGAGAATTCTGAAGATTGGGATTATGTCCCCATGGTGTCTCCTCTGCTCAAGACTAAACAGGTTTAATTTATTTGAATCTGTCAAGAGTCGGACATTTCCTTAAGTCAACTGTCAGTGGGACTAGGCAGTAAACAATAATGCTATAAAAGCTACCTGATGGAAAATTACATTTGTAAAGCAAATTTATTTTACTCAAGATGAGTAGAGTTCACAGGCACTCTTAGCTGGAAGGCATGTCTCACTTTTAAAATACAAGGCTATTAGTTCAGCCCCTGCCTCTAACCCACTACATTGTCCTAAGAATAAAGTCAATTAAACCTGCATATGCCGCAAACAAGTATAATATATGTTAACAATTGTGTCCAATACAATTAGACCATATTACATATAATCTTGTTTGCTTTGTAAAGGATAAGACAATATGATTTCTCCCACTGTATAAAGTATGGACAGATTTTGTTTTTGTGTATTGAATATTTGTGCAAATCTCTGAACCATCTTCTTTTCCACTCAGTCATTTTGAAACCCAGTCTTGTTGGTTCCATGTGGATTTTAGTTTCTGCTTCAACTACTTTTTGATTTGAATACCAAGTTTTTCCATTAACTGAAAAAGACATTTAATTGAATGGTTTGATACAGTTATTATTTGACTGGTGCTCCTCTTTTTTCCAGTATGACCATACTAGATTGAGATAAATTACAGTTATTTTCATACTAGCTGCGTGTGTTTTTTGGGACAAAAAACAACCCGAAGACTCCCTAGCAGTTTTACTATATTCATGAACTTGGAGATGCATCCGGTAACTCTTAAGAATTACCCAGGGCAGAGAACATGGACCCACCGGCTTTCATAAAAAGACACCATACCAGTCCTATTAATCTCGAGAAAATACCTCCAGATAGGTCTTTTGTAGTGAGAAGTGAGGTGCATGCAGGCGCTGAAAAAATTTAAAAGTGCATGCATGTGCCATCTAGTGGCAGTGGTTGAGAATGAGCTGAACGGACTGCTCCATACACACAGACACACACACAGGTCTTTTGTTTATATACTGTATATCTAATATTTGTTTAAGATTGGGTTACAATTTAAGTAATCAACGCGGACTTCGATATATTCAGTGTTAAACTTTGCAGTGCACCTTCTATGTATATACAAAAAACTCACAGGAGAACATGAATACTTCGAATAGAATAGTGCAATGTTAAGAGAAGAATGACATTTCCTTGAATTGTAAGGAGGCTACTCCAGTTAGTAAATATAATAAGTAAAAATTAGCTGTATGAAAACACATTTTTATTAAAGTCCATTTTTGTTCATATACAGTCTGTCCAAACAAAACCAAAAATAGCATTCACAAAATAACCATATTATTTAAGTAATATTGATAATTCATTAACTATTTCTTTAAACTCATTTTAATAACTGGGCATGGTAATAAAGTACTTTGGTTAATATTTGTGAAAGATCATCCTCATTCTGAATTGTGTAAGTGCATTATTACTATAATGCAAAATTATCCATTTCTAAGCACAATGTGTCATAATGTGATATGCTTTTTTTGCTACTTGATGTTTGGATATAAAATGTTATGCAAGTTAATATTTTATTTCTATTTGTAAAAAATAAATATTCTCCTATGTAAGATATTTAATTTTAGCTGTCCATGAAAATAAGAATCCCCAGTTTTATTACCACCTCATAACAATAAAAAACATACATTAGATTTGCTGCTGATATGTTACTGAATTTATGCCTGCCAAATCAAAAATAGACATAAGGCTTTAATCTACACTGTACATGAACAATATTTGTTCCCTCTTGTTCCTCTCACTGCAGCGAAAGGACAGCATCATCTATACACGTTTCATTCACAATAATCTCCTTGTTCTCCTTGATCATACTGTCCCACTGCAAAACAAATTAGAAGATGGCTAACAATATGAGCTGATTAATAGTAAAAACAAACAATATAACAATGGATAGAAGAATTTACAAACAGGTAAGCAGGTCAGGCACTGCAAAGGATGAGTGCAGAACTGAAAATCTTCATGCAATTCCGTACAAACGTTTAATAATATAAGGAATCTATTTATGAACAATTAAGGAGTCAGATCACTAGGAGCTGAGTTAGAGTGTACTGTATGCTGTGGACTCGCATGAATGGACTTTGGTTGTTTTTTTTGTCTGACTTGAAGCCCTCAATCACACAAGCAAATATTTTTTTAATAAAAAGTACACTCTTTAACATTTAAAGAAGACTCATGAATGAAATATATAAAGCAAGTCCTATGTACCTACTAAGCTATAACAACACAGAGAAAGTAATCTATTCATTGTCTTTACCTGTGTCAGTGTATAGTGATGTAATACTGTAAATGTCTTAAAAAATTTAAACAAATAAATGACACCAAAAATGAGAAGACAATATAATGTGAATTACTGACAAAAACAGTTCATTGATTAGTAAATCGGCTGAAACAAAAATCAGTATTCACAGTGGGACACCAATGACCAGGCTATTGAACTAGTTTGTTAGTATTAATTAAACAAATTGAACTGGTTCCTGCCTTTGCTCAGGGAAGCGAAATAATTGTATTTTCTTGCTACACTTATGAGCATTCGGGGAAATTATACTAATTTCCAAAGTAAAAAACTCCCCATGACTCTGGAGTGGGATAAGTAGGTTTTGCAAATGGGTAGATGGTACATTAAATTAAAAATGAAGGAAACCCAGCAGTGAAATAAACCTAGGTATAAAAATATCTATCAGGTATATTTCCATTTGTTGACCCTGGCTAACTTTAAAAGGCACTCCGTCTATAGTATATTATAACCCAAACAGATAAATCTGAGGCATTCCATCTACAGCATAAATAATAGCCCACACAGGTAAATCTGCGGCATTGCTCTGTATAAAATGGATGTGTTTTTTATTGAATGACAATAAATATATCACTTTTTGTGTACTATAGCCCTTTTCACCACCATAACATAACTGCACTTCTGGTGTATAAAAGTCACTAACATTAATATACTCACCAAGTATGCTGGGCTGGCCACAAATGCCCCAAGGGCTCCTGATGCTGCGCCTGCCAGCAGACTGCCTCCAGGGGCCTGGGTAAATCCAGAGGCTTCGCAATATGAGTAGAAGCTGAGCCGAACGCCATTCATTAGGCCTTGGTAAAGAAGCCCAACAGAGAGTCCTTTCTGAAGCCCACGTAGTCCATCCACTCTCGCCACAGTCCACAGTGCCTGCAAAACACCCCGGTAATGCCTCTGATAAGAGCCCCGGGCCTTTAGTTCTCCTTGCAGTTGCAGCCTTGTCTTGACCACCTCCAGGGGATTAGTGAAAACACAGGCTCCACAACAAGCTGCGGCACCCAGGGCAAAGTCCAAAGGGAGCCACAAGGCTAAAGTTGGGGACAGAGGTGGACCTGGGGGTAAGGAAGCTGGGTTGGCCAATCCAGTTTCTGAGGAATGTTTCAGCAGCATTTTCTTTATCCAGTGGGTGGTTCACAATGTACTATACAGGTTTGCCACAAATTGCACGTCAGACTTTAAGGTGGAAAATTCACCATACAAAACGGGTGTCATCAGCATCACAGATTGTTGTGGCAACAAGTCCAGGCTATAGCTTTAAGAGCAGTCATTGGGCACAGAAGATTACTAGTGCCTAAGTTATGAATATCATCTCTGAATCCCCAAATCTGAGGCTGAATCTTGTTATTCAAATCCTTACAAGCGCACAGTGAATTCAGGAGAAGATCCAACCTGGTGACAAATCTCACCACCATGAGTTGCAGATGATAAGCAGTGCCTAGTTATTCTCCATCTGTAGCTGTCCAGATGGTTCTGGCCTTTTTGGTTAACCAGTTTGACATTGACTGGGTCTGTTGCTCCCCTTTGCCTTTCATTAGGCTCTATACAGATTCCTTCAGAAACGATAAATTTAGATTTTGTGAAAAGAGAAAACAAACAAGACGTGCCACTTGTATTCCTCTGCTTATTCTTCTCTCTGCCTCCTCTCTCCTGTCCCACAGCCTAGTGCTCAGGTTACTTATTCCCTCAAGAGCTCCACCTCCTACTTTCCCTCTAAGCCAATCCAGCAGGGCTATAGTCAGCTTCCCCTTGCACCGCCTGGTAGCAGGCCTCTCCTCCTTTCTAAAGTTTCCAAAGGGCAGTGGGCTGAGTTTGGGTGCGCTTGCGTACCATGTTTTGTGTGCGTGCAGCTGCCTGGCACATGAATGGCCCTTTGATTGTTAGTTATGCCTGAGTTGCAGCATCCATTTGCACATGCATATATGCACATAAACCCTGAAGGCACATGTGGCCTTTTTTCACTATTAATAATACTTTGGTAGATCTTGGGGTGAGAAGGTACTACATGCAACCCTGCAGGTACACATTACCACATCCACCTATCATATTGCATGGGCTTCCTGCAACTATTCAAGCATAACAATAGAAAATAATTGTTTCTAAGTGTCACAGCCAAATAATCATTATTCTTTTCTTTAAGCAGTCTCCCCCCCCCCCCCCCCATCTCCCCTGGAGCTGCAGTTAAGCTCTGCTGTAGCTCACTTGTCTCAATTGTTCACACATCACTGCTTTGTTCTTCACTGCCTGCAGGGCTGTCGCAATGCTGACGTGTGAGATTCACACTCTCAGCTGCCTGCCTGCCCTTCCTCCACATGGTGGCTGCACCCCACCTGAGGTCTTTTAAGGAGTAACTCTCTTTCTTAATATGAAAGATAGAGCCTTGATAATTAAGTATTATAAAAAAAAAAAAACAGGTACGGTGGGAGTAAATTGTGCAGGAACTCATGGGTCCAAAGTAAGACGTCTGAATGCAAGTTTTTTATGTTTAAACAGAAGTGCTAATGTACTTAACCTTGTTAGTGTGTAAAGAAAGACCTGTAACTAAGGGAAGCAGTAAATAAAGGGATAAGGGTAAGACAGAATAGCACAGGAATGCATTAACTACAGGATCTAAGAGGAGTGATGGCAGAATGCAGGAATAGTAATGACTTGAATGAAACTAATAAAAAAAGATCATGAACACTCACCTACTGGAATGTAACTGTGTGGCTGGCCCTGAACACGGTAACAAATTACTACAGTCATGTAAAATGTAAGTACACCCCATGGAAACTGTTGACTTGTTCAGCATATTTGAACCAAACAGACATTAGATCTTCATACATACTGTGGCTACTAATGAAGGTGATAACACTTGAACAAATGATACATAAAACTGACATGGTGTATTCATTCTTATCTAAATTAACAAAAATGAGATTTGTCACATGGAAAAAGTAAATATACCCCTACATTTATCACCACTTCAAATCCATCAAATTAGAATCAGATGTTCCAGATTAAGTGCCAATGACTAGAACCTCCTTAGGGAGTATGCAGGTAGCACCTCTCTTATTTAAATCACAGATTAAGGTATCTGGTGTTCTCTTTGCTATTGATTTGTGTGATGTCATTATACCAAGACTGAACTCTGTAAGACCCTCAGTAAGATAGTTGTGGATGCTTTTGCAACATGAAAGTGATTTAAAAAGACTGACAAATTATTTTAAATCAATCATACCTCTGTAAAATAAATCATCTACAAGTGGCATAGATTTAAAACAACTGCTAGTTTATCCAAGAGTGGCTGACCCAACAAATTCAGCCAAAGAGTAGATCACTTGATACTAAAAGAAGTCTCTAAGAACCCCAACATTTCATTGTGGGATCTGCAGGTAATTCTTGCAAAGGCTGGTGTCAAAGTGCATACATTTACAATCAGAAAGAGACTGTAGGTGTGCCAGGAAAAAACCTTTGCTGTCGAAAAAGAATATTAGGGTAAGACTACAGTTTACCATAACATTAAGGCAAAGACCAGGCCTTCTAGAACAATGTGCTCTGGATGAATGAATCAAAGATAAAGTGGTTTGGCCACAGAAACAGTAGACATATTTGCCACAAACCAAAGACAGCATTACGGGAGAAGTGCCTCATACTTGCTATCAAGTATGGTGGTGAAAATGTTAAGATTTGGGGATGCTTTGTTGCGTCAGGGCCTGGTCAGCCTGCGATCATTAAGTCAATCATTTCAAAGTATTCTTGAGAAGAATGTGAGGTCATCTGGTTGAACCAGAAATGAACCTTTTAACAATATAATGATCTGAGGCACACTAGCATATCGTTCAAGGAATGGCTCAGAAAGAAGAAATGGAAGGTTAAGGACAGACAAAATCAAAGCCCTTATTTAAATTTCATTGAAATGTGGGAAGATTTGAAAAGGGCAGTACATTCAAGAAAACCCACAAACATCTTGCAACTGAAAGAGTTTTGCATGGAGGCATAGTCAAAAATTTCACAGTCAATGTCAGAGACTGGTGGGCAGTTAGTCAAAATGACCACAAGAAGTAATTTCTGCTAAAGGAGGCAATACTAGCTTCTGAGGCCAAAGCAGGACTTTCTTTTTTCCCAGTACACCATCACATCTATTTTTATTTTATTTTAATTAATGAAAAGACAATTCTTCCTAGTGTTTTTATTCAGGTATGTAACCTTCATACTTGTTTGGCAATATTTGCATGTTCATATATGTTGAAAAGGGATGTACGTAAAGTTTTCACTTGTATCATCTGTAAAAGTGTGACAACAAACAGAACTACTAAAATAGCACTACTAATAACCTAGAATAATATTTTTCTTTTATAGAGTACTTTTTTTTTCTTTGCTCAAAGCACTTTACTAGATAGATAGATAGATACTTTATTAATCCCAATGGGAAATTCACATTCTCCAGCAGCAGCATAATGATACAATAAATAATATTAAATTAAAGAATGATAATAATGCAGGTGAAGAACAGACAATAACTATGTATAATGTTAAATGTTAACGTTTACACCCCCGGGTGGAATTGAAGAGTCGCATAGTTTGGGGGAGGAACGATCTCTTCAATCTGTCAGTGGAGCAGGACAGTGACAGCAGTCTGTCGCTGAAGCTGCTCTTCTGTCTGGAGATGATACTATTAAGTGGATGCAGTGGATTCTCCATAATTGATAGGAGCCTGCTGAGCGCCCTTCGCTCTGCCACAGATGTCAAACTGTCCAGCTCCATGCCAACAATAGAGCCTGCCTTCCTCACCAGTTTGTCCAGGCGTGAGGCGTCTTTCCTCTTAATGCTGCCTCCCCAGCACACCACCGCGTAGAAGAGGGTGCTCGCCACAACTGTCTGATAGAACATCTGCAGCATCTTATTGCAGATGTTGAAGGACGCCAGCCTTCTAAGGAAGTATAGTCGGCTCTGTCCTTTCTTGCACAGCGCATCAGTATTGGCAGTCCAGTCTAATTTATCATCCAGCTGCACTCCCAGATATTTATAGGTCTGCACCATCTGCACACAGTCACCTTTGATGATCACGGGGTCTATGAGGGGTCTGGGCCTCTTAAAATCCACCACCAACTCCTTGGTTTTGCTGGTGTTCAGTTGTAGGTGGTTTGAGTTGCACCATTTAACAAAGTCATCGATTAGGTCCCTATACTCATCCTCCAGCCCATTCCTGATGCAGCCCACGATAGCAGTGTCATCAGCGAATTTTTGCACATGGCAGGACTCCGAGTTGTATTGGAAGTCCGATGTATATAGGCTGAACAGGACCGGAGAAAGTACAGTCCCTTGTGGCGCTCTTGTGTTGCTGACCACAATGTCAGACGTGCAGTTCCCAAGACGCACTTACTGAGGTCTGTCTTTAAGATAGTCCACGATCCATGCCACTAGGTATGAATCTAATCTCATCTCTGTCAGTTTGTCCCTAAGTAGCAGAGGTTGGATTGTGTTGAAGGCGCTAGAGAAGTCTAGAAACATAATTCTTACAGCACCACTGCCTCTGTCCAAGTGAGAGAGGGATCGGTGTAGCATATAGATGATGGCATCCTCCACTCCCAACTTCTCCTGATATACAAACTGCAGAGGGTCAAGGACGTGTTGAACCTGTGGCCTAAGGTGGTGAAGCAGCAGCCTCTCCATGGTCTTCATCACATGTGATGTCAGAGCAACAGGCCGAAAGTCATTCAGCTCACTAGTGCAAATTATAATATACCTTTTTACATTTTTTTGTCTACAATTGGAGCACAATGAAATTAAGTAACTCTAAACTCGCACAGCTTTCTTTCCCTGCCTCCACCTGCCAGTGGATAATCAATTTTCTGACAAATAGGAAACAGCAGGTGGAACTGGGAAGACTCACCTCTAGCTCTCGTACAATCAGCACAGAAGCCAGCCAGGGATGTGTGCGCTCCCCACTGCTCTTCTCTCTTTGTACTAATGAGTGCGCCTCTAAGGACCCCTTTTCAGGAATGGTGACGAAACTGCATACAGAAAGGATGTTGAGCAGTTGGCCCTTGGGTGTGCTGAGAACAATTTGGAGCTAAATACACTCAGAACTGGATATGACAGTGTACTTTAGTTACAAAGACCCCCAAACATTACCTCACTTCCCCATACTTAACAATAAGGTGTCAGATGTGGAAACTTTCACGTTTCTGGGCTCTATAATCACCTGAGACTTGACACTGAAGACCAACATAGACTCCATAATAAAAAGGCACAGCAGTGGATGTACTTCCTGTGACACCCAAGGGAGTTCAATCTACAACATGAGTTACTGATTCAGTTCTCCACTTCAATCATTGAGTCTGTTTTCTGCTCATTCATTACAATGCGTTTGGATCTGTAACTAAACAAGTCCAGAATAGAGTACAGTGAATAGTCAGGTCTGCTGAAGGGATCATTGGCACCAGTCATTCCACCTTACAGGACTTGTACTATTCCAGAATCATGAAGTGAGCAGGGAGAATAATCACATCTGTCAGGTGTTATAGACCAAACTTCACCAAAACAAGCAGATGTAAGAACAGTTCCTTCCACAGGCCATCAAGTTTACAAATGTTTAATTCGGCTGTGGGCAACTGAAACATATCTTAATATTCCTAGATATAGTTAACGTTAACATTATTCAAAGTTTTTGTCTGTCTGTATACCTGCATTGTTATCACTCTTTAATTTAATATTTTCTTTATTAGTATGATACTGCTGGAGTATGTGAATTTCCCCTTGGGATTAATAAAGCATCTATCTATCTATCTATCTATCTATCTATCTATCTATCTATCTATCTATCTATCTATCTATCTATCTATCTATCTATCTATCTAGTTAATGTGTATATATTTCAGTATTTCATACACTGCCTTGCACTTTGCATGCATATGTTTACATTGTATGTCTTGTGTTTATCACAGGTGTGAACTGATCAGTTGTGTGTATGTGTGTCAGGTGCCTATACTTGGGGTCATCAAAAAACTAGAGTCAAATTCCTTGTATGCATTTATCATGAAATTATTTAGTCAAATTTTTAAAATATATGTAAATTAAACTACAGTATACATAATAATTGACTTTCATATAACTTCATTAGGTTTTGGAATTTTCGGAATGAAATACCTTCTTTTAATTTAGCCTCATGCACACCAGGAAAATGTACATAAAACAGACTCAAAAATCTGATAGGGCTCTGACAAGCGCATTATTAGACCAAGCTTAATAAGCAGTGGTAGCAGCTCTTTATCTGGATCCACCAAGATGGGCCTGATGATGTTTTTGTCACCACTGTAGCTTTTTTCTGGCTGGTCTCGCCTTCTGAACCCACTGTAAATTCTTGGCTCTCCCATTGACATAGGAATTTTGTCTTCCCTGACTGCTGACCCAGTAGGATACGCAGAACTTTCATGTCCTCTCATATGAACCAATGGTGAAGTTGTAGTTAAGTTTCTTTAGAAGATTTTTAATCTTTAAACATAGATCTTAATATTAAAATACATTGAATTAAAACAAATTATCGTTAAAATAAAATATTTAATAATCTTAGTGCAAAAAAAATTAAAAAATACAATTTATAGCTAAAAAATGTTTTTTGAAAAAAATGTTATGTGGTGGAGAAAAATGTTTTTCATTTTTGAATTCAGCGCCCAAAAATATATGTAAAATACATGGATTGGTAAAATATTTTTTAATTATATATATATATCGGTTGGAGCTTCCATCCATCCATTTAGAATAGGGGGGTCGCGTTAAATTCTAATCTGCTCGTATTATCTGCATGGTCCGTTATACATATCACATATTTTTCAACATGTAAAACGTTTAATATTATACACATCAGATTCAAACAGTTAACGCTATTGTTTAAAGAGTGCAAAGTAAAAATTAGTCCATCACAATTGCTCATCGGTTGCAAGACGTTAAGACGCGGTGTCACCACCACCTCGATAACGTGTTCTCAAGTAGGTACCGTTTCCACATACAGGGCAGGAGCCATTGGGGCCCCAAACTTTAAAAATTTTGATTTTGTTCTTGGGGGTTTTTTACTGAACCGCTAATCTGCGATTTACGTTACAGCACAGTTCATCCTCCGAGCATTCTTGTTAATCAGAATTCGAATCTGTGTTTATAAAGGATACTTTCAACACTTTATATTTGTTGTAAAAACTAATAATTATTCTCCATTATCACTTTGCTATTGACCGTTGTCACCTTAAAAAAGCGCATTCACTAGTAGACGCGGTGAGAGAACAGTAATGGCAGTGGATTGGTTGAATGAGGTGACAATCAGAATGTTCCCGCCAATTAATGTATTCCTTGAAAGGAAGTGGGTGGAACTAGCACCCTAGGCAACAAGAGACTGTATGCTCGAAAAAGACTATAAAAGCTTCTGCACTATGTTCTTTTAATCCACTGTGTGTATGTGTGTATGTTCTAATCCTGAAGATGAGTTCTTTTACGTGAATAATTGAAGCCGACTTCACTCAGCACATGGATTCCTTTATTGTTTTAATGTTTTTTGTCATTATTGTTGGTGCTGTCGTTGGAAAATTAAGTAATTTCTGGGGTCCTTACCAACATTTGATGTGCACCAAGGAAAAGCGATTGCTTAAAGAAAACTTGGAAAAGAAAGACGCAGAGTTGCGTGGCCTGCGTCGGCACTTCAGACGTTTTTCAAAAGCTGTGAAGAAGTTTGATGAAATAAAGACATGGTCAGACATGGTTGTTTCAGAACTTACTGAGTTACATAATGATATTAGTGAGATTGTAACTGGGGCACCAAATGAGAATTCCCATGATGTTCGTGCACACAGGTATATCGCCAAATTTGATGCATTCGGCGTTGGAATGGATTTGCTAAAAGTTAAGGTGGTGAATCTGAGAGAGGAAACTGAGCATCTTCATAAAGAACTTAGTGACTTGCTGAGAGAGAAACTCATGCTTTCAGTAAAGGAACCAACAGGCAAAGTAAGACACAAGATTGAAATGAGTTGTCATTTGGTTTTTAGAGAGCATACATCGTCTTTTTAATGGTTTAGGATTAATTTGAATGGCATGACCTTTAAAAAGGAAAACCTCTTGTTATTATAGTGTAACCCTTCCCAATCCTCAATTTATGTTATTTAACATTTTTTGAACCTTTGTAAGAAAAAACAAGTATATTATACATTTTATTAGTTTGTCATGTGTGTTTAATATTGAAATGTGCCTTGTAAAACAAAACTAATGTATTTTACGTAAATAACAGTGAGGCGTTAATGATTATTAATTGAACTACTCTAATTTCATCTTCTCTGTTACAACGCTACTTCTAAAATAAAGGCATTGTACAAAGTACCTTTTCATAAAACAATTCCTTCATAAAAAAGTAGCGGTTGTGTACTTTTATAGACATGTTGCATTACACTATACTTATGGTAAGAACTTGGCATTGATGGCAGTCAGTGGCACTGTAGCTATTGGATCTGATTGTTTCACAGTTTTGGGAATACTTCGGTCAAGATTTGGTTTGACTTTTCCGTAAAAGACTATATGCCAAGCTCTTTTGGGATGTTATTTTCATTTGTACTATATTATTACCTATTATTTGACAGATGCCTTTATCCCAGGCATACATTTGGATACATTTCTTTTGGTTTTCCATTTGGAGCAGACAGGTAAAGTTATTTGCTTGAGGTCACACAATTGCAGTAGAGGATATGAACTCACAACCATCCAAAGACTTCAAGCCCTGAGATTGTAGGTTAAAAAACTGCTACCAATACCATCACTGAACACGTCACTTCACATGCCTGTGCTTTAATTGGAAAAATGAAAGAAATGTGTCCAATTATATCTTAAAAGTTATTAAGTCACCATGAATAAAAGTGTCAGCGAAATGTAAATATGTGTAATTTCATCCATTTCAAGCAAGCAAAACTTTAATTAAAATTAATATTAACATTAAAAATGTTGGCCGGCTTTTTGATTAGTGCCTACCCATCTTGTTAAGATTTGGCGACTGCCTTATGATTCATAGATTTGCAGTTGTGTTGTAATTTTTCTGTTTCCTTTTAATTGATCTTGTGCTTTAAATATTTTCAGTGTATTGGATGCATCCAGAAAGTATTCACAGCGCATCACTTTTTCCACATTTTGTTATATTACAGCCTTATTCCAAAATGGATTAAATTCATTTTTTTCCTCAGAATTCTACACACAACACCCCATAATGACAACGTGAAAAAAGTTTACTTAAGCAAATTTATTAAAAATAAAAAAATTGAGAAAGCACATTTACAAAAGTATTCACAGCCTTTGCCATGAAGCTCAAAATTGAGCTCAGGTGCATCCTGTTTCCCCTGATCATCCTTGAGATGTTTCTGCAGCTTCATTGGAGTCCACCTGTGGTAAATTCAGTTGACTGGACATGATTTGGAAAGGCACACACCTGTCTCTATAAGGTCTCACAGTTGACAGTTCATGTCAGAGCACAAACCAAGCATGAAGTCAAAGGAATTGTCTGTAGACCTCCAAGACAGGATTGTCTCGAGGCACATATCTGGGGAAGGTTACAGAAATATTTCTGCTGCTTTGAAGGTCCCAATGAGCACAGTTGCCTCCATCATCTGTAAGTGGAAGAAGTTCGAAACCTCCAGGACTCTTCCTAGAGTTGGCTGGCTATCTAAACTGAGCGATAGGGGGAGAAGGGCCTTAGTCAGGGAGGTGACCAAGAACCTGATGGTCACTCTGTCAGAGCTCCAGAGGTCCTCTGTGGAGAGAGGAGAACCTTCCAGAAGGACAACCATCTCTGCAGCAATCCACCAATCAGGCCTGTATGGTAGAGTGGCCAGAAGGAAGCCACTCCTTAGTAAAAGGCACGTGGCAGCCTGCCTGGAGTTTGCCAAAAGGCACCTGAAGGACTCTCAGACCATGAGAAAGAAAATTGTCTGGTCTGATGAGACAAAGATTGAACTCTTTGGTGTGAATGCCAGGCGTTACGTTTGGAGGAAACCTGGCACCATCCCTACAGTGAAGCATGGTGGTGGCAGCATCATGCTGTGGGGATGTTTTTCAGTGGCAGGGACTGGGAGACTAGTCAGGATAAAGGGAAAGATGACTGCAGCAATGTACAGAGACATCCTGGATGAAAACCTGCTCCAGAGCGCTCTTGACCTCAGACTGGGGCGACGGTTCATCTTTCACCAGGACAACGACCCTAAGCACACAGTCAAGATATCAAAGGAGTGGCTTCAGGACAACTCTGTGAATGTCCTTGAGTGGTCCAGCCACAGCCCAGACTTGAATCCGATTGAACATCTCTGGAGAGATCTTAAAATGGCTTTGCGCCGACGCTTCCCATTCAACCTGATGGAGCTTGAGAGGTGCTGCAAAGAGGAATGGGCGAAACTGGCCAAGGATAGGTGTGCCAAGCTTGTGGCATCATATTCAAAAAGACTTGAGGCTGTAATTGCTGCCAAAGGTGCATCGACAAAGTATTGAGCAAAGGCTGTGAATACTTATGTACATGGGATTTCTCCGTTTTTTTATTTTTAATAAATTTGCAAAAACCTCAAGTAAACTTTTTTCACGTTGTAATTATGGGGTGTTGTGTGTAGAATTCTGAGGGAAAAAAATGAATTTAATCCATTTTGGAATAAGGCTGTAACATAAGAAAATGTGGAAAAAGTGATGCACTGTGAATACTTTCCGGATGCACTGTATGTTTACAAGCCTTTTCCATATCATTATGTTGCATTTGTCTTGCATGTTAATTTACCTTCATGATGCAGCGTTATTAGGAACAGTACTAATGAACTGTGGATCTACCTCTCTGAAAAGGTGTACTGTATTTAACTTGAGCCCAAGGGAAATGCATTTACTGTTCCCAGGTAGATTCCATTTATCAAATTACAGAGTGTTAGTTCTAAGGACAAGTGTCTAAGTACCTGTTTTTTGGAGTTTTGTTTTTTTTAATTATTTAGAAATAAATGCAGACTTGGTATTTTCTATCTGATGAGTTATGTATTTTTATTTTAATCAACAACAAAAAACAAATGAAATACTGTAGGATTTCATATTACAACACAATAAAATGATTAAAAACTGCTAGTAAAAAATATCAAGGAATCCATTCTTAGTATACTTACTATACCATACTGTAAGCAAGATTAAAAGATTATCTGTGCTGAGATGGATGTGAAACTTCAAATTGTTTAATTTTTCAAAAAACATTAAAAGATAATGTTTACATTTTTTGTTGATTAAATATTTAGGAAGGAGCCTGTGTGACAGTGAAAGACTACTTAAGCATGTTGGAAACTTTTTTATTATGTAAAACATTTCACTGAATTATTTTGTGTTTTCTGTCTGGTGACACAGTAAGTGCTGATGACTCAAAATTATTAAATTTTCTTATAATCCTAAACACGTGTGTTATTAATAAT
Source organism: Erpetoichthys calabaricus (assembly GCF_900747795.2). NCBI lineage: Eukaryota > Metazoa > Chordata > Cladistia > Polypteriformes > Polypteridae > Erpetoichthys > Erpetoichthys calabaricus. Next base: position 179,555,295 of record NC_041401.2, read on the forward strand.
GACACTTAATTTGCCCTTTATGAGTGAGGGAGTGTACATGACTATGCACTGTGATATACTGCCACTCCATTCCGGTGTTCTTTTTGTCTGATTCTTCCAGCGTATGCTGTGGATCTCACAATCCTGGACTTGTTTTTTATATTTCCAGTTAGTAGTTAAAACTATATAAAATAAAGGTAAAATTATTAGGTTCTACATTCATCTCATTTTATGTTTCTTTAGGTCTCAAAGAATAGCAGTGAAGAGAAAAAAGCAGAGGAACCTGTACCACGTCAGGAGGAGAAGTGAGTCATGTTAAATGAATATCAGGATGTGGCGATGGAACATCTTCAGGCTAATTATCTTAAAGCTCAGCTTATGTGCTATAAACAACTTTTCTATTAAAGCTGCATTATGCATTCATTATAGTCATTCAATAATAAAAGCATTCTGTGGATCCATGTCTAGAAATGTGCAGGTTTTCATTGTGGGATTGGTGTGAGTGAGATCTGCATAATGTCTTAAACCAAGCTATACTAATTTAAACAAGTAACCCAGTGTTGAAACCTTCGGTGCCACTACATGATAGACAAGTTGTTTTTATCGCATCAATTTTTGAGATTGTTTTTCTTGGGAAGTCTTTATAATAATCCAGGGTATAACATTTTGAATATGCAGCTATGCACCATTTTATCTGTTGATTAAAGAAAATTAGTCCAGACCATGAATGTTTCAAAATGTATTCTTTTCCATAAATCGTGACCAACTTTGCTATATCACAGACAGAAGCTCAGGGAATTGCATTGTGAACATGTCTATTTATAAGTCATATAATAGTTTGTCTTTAAGAAGGAGAGATGAAGCATCTGGTTTTCATTTGCTTCAAAATTTTTTCTTTGAAATTCTCTGTAAATTTCACTAGAAGGTTTTGAAAGAAAGAAAGAAAAAAAAACTTTCAGTACTTGGTAAGCATGAAAGGACTCATCATCACTCTATAAATCGCATCCACTGGTAATGATTTCCATTTTCTGGATAGCATGATGATAGCCATCTTTCTTTACAATTTCTTGGTATAGTGTGTAGTAGTACTGTAGGTTAATGTACCATGTTAGCCATTATGCCATTAAGAAGTGAAGACACCTTTTATTGTCAAAGTGAAGTGATTACTGTACTTGTACAATTTGCAAGCTTTCGGGGAGGCTCAGGCTCCTTCTTTAGGCAACTTGCTTGTAATTCAAAAAAAGCCTTCTAATTTAACAGTCATTTTAAGGGAAGATAAAAATCATTCTCTGATTAGGAAATCAAGAGGAGTAACTTGTAACAGTTGTTGGGGTCTCCAGAGAAGTTTTATCATTCACTAAACATAATATTTACATTACTTTTACTATTTTTCGTTGTTCTTTTTTTTCATAGGACGCCAGGGCTAGAGGGACCCTTAGAAACTCAAACTACTTTGAATGCGACTGAACCAGAGATACAGAAGCCCTCAACCGCATCCCGATGCCAAGCTTTGCTGCACATTGTATGTCCACTGTGGGTGGTGTATGTAATTGGATACTTTGGCTGCAGTTTTCTGTGGGTCATTGTAGTGGTCATTGTAAAACTGCAGTATTCCTGGAGGAAGGAAGACCGGGAGCAGCAGCAGCAACAAGCCCTACAAGATGAAAATCTGTCTGATGGGCAGCCTTCTTGGGTGAGTGTGGCACAGAGTGCTTGGCATGCTTTTGAAGAAGGCTTGTAATTTCTTAGAATAATATAATCAGAATTCCATTTAAGGTGGTAAGCGTTTTAAAGGGAGATTTGTAGAGTACAACAAGTTACCAGGTCAGTTTGAAGAATTTTAATGGTAATTTACAGAATAGGATGGAGTCAGAATTCTGTTTTCTGTATTGCCACCTTGCTAAAATTTGTGTCATTCCTGTTTTTAGCCCCAACAGCCCTGAGTAGGTGACAAACCCCAGTCAACCCTAAACCTTTACAAATGTTTCTGGCTGTTTTTATGAACGCCACAAACAGTGTAACAGAACCACATTGTATTCTGTCTAAGCATTCCTGGTGGACTTTGGCATCTGATAGATGTTGTTGCATAGTCAGTCTTAAATTATAGTTAACAGTGACCAAAGCAGAGGGATAATATGGATTCCTGTTTTTACAATAATCAAGGCCAATCTCTAAACGTTTCATTTGCCTAATTTTTGGACTTTATTCATAAACCATGTGAAGTCGGGATACTGACTAAATGACATAGGGTTGCTAGCTCTTTGTGCCACCTAGTTACAAACTGGTGTCATTATTCTTATGCTGACTCTAATTGTACACACAGCTGAAGGGCTTCTGTTTCTAGCAATTTAGGACATGTCAAATTAAACATCACCCTGTGAACAGAGCATGTTCTTACTTTGAAGATACCCATTCTAACCCAAACCCCATTCAGCTGGCAGGTCACCCTATAATATTTCAATGTGGTTTCGTTCAGCATTATTGTATATAACTTTTCAAAAAGCTTAAATAATAAAAATACCTTAATTGTTTAAATAATATACGAGTTTCATGCCTTATATAAGTAAGTTTTCTACTTAAATCCCTATTGCTTCATCTGGAGCTGCCTGAAGACATGCCAGCTTAAATTGGACTCTTATTTTTCATAAGTGCAGTGTTATAAATTCAGTTTACATTCCTGGAAGTTCAGTTTATGCATTAACCATGAAAACTGAATACATTTACTATTTATATATCACTGGTCAACAAGCATTTTTCTACTGGGATTCTTATATCTGTACTTTAACAAATTTCACTTGCTGACTCCAAATCTGAAAACCGTTTTCGTCCAGCACGTCCCATTTTTTAGTTCTGATGTTCCAGGTCTTGGACAACTAAGGTGACTGGACAGTAAAGGTGATGCATTTTAACATGTAAGAAATAAGTTTGTTCTTGGGAAAAGTGAAGCCAAAATTAAGGAAGGTGTTTTTGTTGGCACTGAAATACGTGAACTGATGCTTGACGATGAGTTCAAAAGGAAACTGAAGCCATCTGAATCAGCACCCTCATTCCTGCAGGTTGTCCAGAATTTTCTTGACAGTCACAGAGCAGAGAATTATACTGAGCTTGTGGAGAATATGCTGGAAGTATATTAGATTACGGGAGCCAGAATGTCACTGAAGATGCATTTTTTTACATTCTCCTCTCGACTTTTTTCCACCAAATCTAAGCGATGTCAGAGATGAGCATGGGGAAAGATTTCATCAAGATATAAAGGTGATGGAAAACTGATATCGGGAAAAATTCACTCCGAGCATGATGGGTGACTACTGTTGGTTCTTGCAAAGAGAGACGGATGTGCAGTACAAGCACAAAAGCGAGTGCCTCCGAACATTTTTGGTCACACTGACCTCAATTTATATTGAGGTAAATTGACATAAATATGCTTTAACGTGTCTCTGGTATTGTCTTCTGGTTTGTTTTCAGAATAAACACATCAAAACAATTTTGGTGGGACATAGTCCAAACTCCAGATATTGTGTTGGTATATTATATTAATATTCATAAGTGTCAAAACGTCAATGATGTGTATTTCAAAAACCTGACGTGCTAGCTTAATTCCGATTTCATGTATGAAATAAATGTAAAAAGCTTAATAAAGAGCTGCTCTGAACTTCCCAGAAGCAAACAAAAAATATTTTTGTAGACCAGTGATATATTAATGTCTAGTTATGATTAACCAGAATCTAAATAAAGATGTTAAAAATAACAGTAGGACTAATAAGGCAGCAGTATCTATAGTCTGACTGACCTTTGGGTTTTATAGCTTTTGAGATGGAGTGTTCAGTTTTTATTATATTCTGTACTGATCAGTGCTAAAAATTCCCAACTAAATACATTGATATTCCATATTCTCACTCAGTAAATAGTGGAAAAAAGTACATTGGGTGGGTAGATGAATATGAAATGCACAATATGATAGATAGATAATCAGTCACCACACAGACCAGCTAAGAGGTTGACCATGGAAATCCTCTGAAGCTCCTGATATTTTCTGGAGTTTCTAAAGTTTGCATGCATTTTCTTTTGTAGGTTGCTGTCCCTGATCTTGAGAAGTCAAAATGGTTTAACAAGGTAAGTTAGACGAAAATCAGAATTTTGTCATTTCTCGCTGATTGACTGACACCGCAGCATTGTTGGCAGGTGTCTTTTTGGTTGAAAGTAAACAACACCGTACTTGTATGTATGCAAGGAAATCAATGAACATCACTGTGTTTATATCCATCTTTTTTTATTTATTCCAAATGGTTTAAATATAAAAGATTCTAAGATTCTAATGGATTGGTGTCTCATCCACAGTTGGTTATTACATTAGGCCTGTTGCTGCTAACTATTTTGAAAAAAAGAACATATTGCTGTAATGTAATTCTTGATACAGAGTGGTATGTGAAAAAATGACCAGCAAATCATTTAGTACAGGCTAATATGACCTGTTAAGTCTGTTGAAGAACCTGCATAAGGTTCCTCAAGCAATCACACAGATGACAGAACTAACAACAAAATGCTAGCAAGAAGTCCCTCTAGCTTCACCTTAATACATGTGCTGCTTCTTAAACCAGGACAGGAATCCTTACTGTATGCAGGACCACTTTTTTGTGCTACTACCCTATAATGTTTTTTTATGTACAAAATAACTGACATGTTGTTGACCTGAAGGTGAAAACTGTCAAAAGAGAAATTTGTTTTTATCCTTAGATTTTAAAGCAAGCGTGGCCATCATCATGCCGCTACTTAGAGAAGATGATTGTGGATAGTGTCACTTCACATCTGACAGATAACAAGTTCCTGAAAATGCTGAGATTCACAAGGTTTAGCCTTGGAGATAAGGTGAAGTATACCCATTTTTCTAACAATAAGTCCCCTTCACACATCTATCTATCTATCTATTATATAGTGCCTTTCCTATCTGTCTGTCTGTCTGTCTGTGCATCTCTACCACCTTGCCCATGATTCTTTGCTCTAGTTCACCTCCTAACTATAAAATTATTCAAACACAGTCTGAGAGTGGCTTTTAAACCTCTGTGCCTATACCAAGAAACATTTCTGGGTACAGGTGGGTCTGTAGTGACTCGGGGCCACAGTTCCTTTTTGTGGCTTCAGAAACAAGCCTTGTTGGAACCAGGAACGTCACCAGCTTTAGTAGCATTTATTGGGGGTAATGCTGATAAACCCATTTCGGTTGTCATGCTGTGAAATAGCAGGGAGGTGGGGTGTGGTCTGCCCCTTATTGTTTTTCACACAGTCTTCCCTATGGTTATGGAGAAAGACACATTCTATGTACTTTTATTTAAAAGGGAGACAATCTACTAGTAATTTTTTTTAGTCCCACCTGGCCTGAATATCAAGGGCATGGAGATAAAGAACCATACCGTGATTAAATGTGATCGAATCCAGTAAAGAGGGCT